>NC_133375.1:5501038-5674860 GCF_049309525.1 Garra rufa | reverse complement strand
TATTAAAGCCAAGTCCTAATCCCAGCTGAACACATCTGGTGTGACTTCAAATGCAGACCTTGAGCCAAAAACTCATCACTGACTTGTATATTTGGGTACAAAACCGGTGCAACTGAGATGGAAATATAATTTTTAAATACAAAAATTATGCTTTCATCTTTGTTGCCACAGTTTTGGAAATGCCTTTTTCTGTTCTAAATAAGGGGGTGTCCCAATACTTTTGTCCATAGTGTATGTACAAGTTATTGGTGTTTGGCGATGAGATTTTGGCTCAAGGTCTGCATTTAAAGTCACACCAGAGGAGTTCAGCTGGGATTAGGACTTTGCTTTCTGCAGACCAGTCAAGTTCTTCCACACTGACTCAATCAATCATTTCTCTATGAGCCTTGCCTTATATACAGAGGCATTGTCATGTTAGAATAGAAAGGGTCCTGTGCAAACAGTTGCTATAAAATTAGAAGCACACAATTCCCTAGAATATCATTATATGCTTAAACATTAAAATTTGTACTCATGGAAATTACTAAAGTAGTCAAACCTTTTTATTAGAAGGGGGTGTCCCAATACTTTCGACAATATAGTGTATGTATATCATATATGTAGTAAATTACTCATAACAAGTTATTGTATATATTATAATGACTTAAAATTTTATATATTATAAAGAAGTGACTGATATGCTGATTCTTGTTGTAGGTTAACCGCATTCTAAAAGTGGCCAAACCCAATATTGTAGTAATGAAACTGCTGGCTGGAGGACACAAGAAGGAGACCAAGGTACAATGTTTGTACAATGAGCAGAAACAGAATTACATTTTTATTAAAAATTGAAGATGACTCAAAATGATGTCCTGTGGTTACAGATGCTTAAATTGTTCATAGACTTTAACTTTGATGAAATGAGATGTGAAATTAATTGATTTCTTCCCTATTTTCTTTGTAGGCCCTTCCTGAATTTGACTTCTCTGCGCACAAATACTTCCCCATAGTCAAGATCATTTGACATCAACAATGATCCCAGGATGAACTTGTCTTAATGACATGAACTGTCCTCAGTCGCAGAATAAGTTAACAGCCATAAGTATAATTGTACAGTTAAACACATGGACACACTCACAGTGGTTGGAACAGTTCACAAATTATGTTCTTTTGTTTGGTTGGTAATATTGTATTAAATAAAAAACAAACAAAAAATTAAGTTCTGGTATATTTTGTTTCCAATGAAAGTCGTGATGTATTGTCAAGTATGGTGACCCATACTCGAAATTGGTGCTCTGCATTTAACCCATCCAAGTGCACACACACAGCAGTGAGAAGTGAACAAACACACACTGGTGCATTGGGCAGCCATTGCTCCAGCGCCCGGGGAGCAACTGGGGGTTCAGTGCCTTGCTCAAGGGCACTTCAATCTTGGTATTGAAGGTGGAAAGAGCGCTGTTCATTCACACTCCCCACCTTCAATTCCTGCCGGTGTGGGAATCGAACCGGCAACCTTTAGGATACAAGCCCGACTCCCTCACCATTAGGCCATGACTTCCCTCCAAAGCTTACAGCACCTGGTATTCCCAGGCGGTCTCCCATCCAAGTACTAACCAGGCCCAACCCTGCTTAGCTTCCGAGATCGGACGAGATCGGGCGTGCTTTTTTTTTTTTTTTTTTTTTTTTTTTTTTTTTTATTATCAAAAATATACAAATTTTACATTTCACAAACTATATCATTACAATCCACAGTACACAGACAACTGCTCAGAAATTTAAATACATTTTCTTTCCATCTTTCACATTTATAAGATTACAGTCCGTTAGAAAAGCTTTTTCCAAATATTTCCACATAAGACAAACATTTTCCCTCAGTATATTTTTGAACATTGTACAGATATCTACATTTTTCCCTTCATAAAACGCTAAGTTCCTCCGTGCCCATATAGCGTATCTTGCATGACTCAGTACATAATTGCAGAGATTTACTTTCTTATCTTTATAGTCAACACAACCTCCAAATAAAAACAGTTTCTTCCATTCATCTTGTTTAACATTCTTCCTCCAGTTTTCTTTGATTAGTTCTTTTAGCTTTTCATGGAAACCCTCAAGTTCTCTGCACTCTAAAAAAACATGCATCAACGTTTCTGGAGCAGATCTACACACATCACAATCCCTATTTATGTTCTTATTTATCTGGTGAAGGACCACTTGTGTAGATTCTGTTGTGCCTTAATTTAAAATCCAGGTTTTCACATTCTATTCCATTGTATTTTACCCATAGATTTTCCCAAATTTCCTTAACCTTTAAGCCAGGAAGCACTTTAGACCACACATTTTCTGATGCCGGTAATTTGATCTCTTTCTTCAAAATAAATTTGTACATCATATTAGTAGTTACTCCACTTAATAGTCTTTTCCCATCACCCCCATCAAAATACAAATCAGGCAATCCCCATTCCCCAGGTTTAACAGTTTCATTTTCAATGCTCTTTACCCATGCTCTGGGCAGACTCATCTTAATATTTTCACACATCAAGTCTACTTTTGACATTTTGATTTCATCATCCCACTCCGAAACACAATCTCATATGGCTCTGTTAGGTAAAAAACCTCTTACAAATTCATATGCTATATCTTTAACTTGTCTCACTCCAGCTTTCATAAACAATTTGTCATAAAACACTCTCTCTTTCATTCTAATTTTTGGATTTAAAAATATCGGTTGTTTTAAAACTTGATTTATATTTTCACACTCATACTGTATATTCCCTATAACATCTGCCCACACGCTAAGCACTTCCTGATAAAACAGTGACACTTTCTCATACATCGTCTTATTCAATCCCATAAAAAGCCCTTCTTCCCCACATCCACTACATTTGTCCAGCACATCCTTCATATAACCTTTCCATCCATACTCCACCTTATCGTATAAATACTTCTTCATCGTTTTTACCCTTATGGCCTTCTTTTTAACTTCTAAGTCAATCAATCCTAATCCTCCTTCTTTATAACTTGCAATTAATGTTTTCCTTGCTATTTTAACTCCTTTCCCTCCCCACATAAAATTATTTGTTATCTCAGTCATCTCTTTAATTACCCATTGTGGTAAATCAACTGCGCCTAAAATATAGTTGCATTTGGAGAGCAACAAAGAGTTCACAACCATAACTTTCCCTCTTAACATTAGTTCTCTTAATTTCCAGAATTGGAGTACTTGCTTTATTTTATTTAAAATCCCCGTCCATGTGGCATCCCTTGCACCCTTCATATTCTCTCCAATTTGAACTCCTAAAATATTAACATAGTCTTTAGCAATTTTAAAAGGTATGTCACACCCTCTCAAGTCCACACCTCCTATGCTCATTATTTCTGATTTTTCAATGTTTATTTTTGCCCCCGATGCTTTCCCATACATTTCTATGTGCTTCATTACATTTTTTATACTTTCTACATCCTTAATCGTAAATGTCGTATCGTCTGCGTATTGGTGTATTACGCTCTCACCACTATTTGGTATTTGGATACCCTTTATTTTTTTTGTCCGCTCTAACCCTTATGGCTAGTGGTTCAACCGATATTGAATATAATAAGGCAGACATCGGACATCCTTGTCTCACTGACCTTTCAAGTGGAAAAGGGTCTGTCAAAACCCCATTTACTTTAACACAACTTTCCGCTTTACTGTATAGCAGATTGATCCATTCCAGCATTCTATTCCCGAAACCAAATTTTCTCATTGTTTGCTCCAAGTAAGCATGTTCCACTCTATCAAAAGCCTTATTTAAATCTATACATAAAATTATTCCACCTTCTTGATCCTCCCTCATACTTCCCACCACATCTCTTATTGTGCAAATTGTGTCCGTTATGTCTCTCCCTGGGATACTATAAGCTTGATTTGGTGCAATTATGGTCCCAATGACCATTTTGAGTCTATTGGCTAAAATTTTTGTTAAAATTTTATACTCTGTATTTAATAAGCTTAGAGGTCTATAGTTTTCTAAATTGAGTGGACTACCCTTATTTTTGAAAAGAATCGTTATCATCCACTTACACACATATTTTGGAACTTCCTTTTTTCTTTCCATCTCCCTAAACATTTTTAACAAAATCGGTGACAAAATTTTAACAAAGATCTTATAAAATTCGTGTATTAATCCATCTGCCCCTGGGCTTTTATTTGTCTTTGTCTGTTTAATTGCTTCTTCTACTTCTTCTAGAGTTATGTCTCCCTCACACAACTCCCTATCTTCATCACTAAGGCTTATATTAACATTTCTTAAAACCCTATCTATATCCTCTTGTTTTATGTTCTCTTTCTTATGTAAATTCCTATAGAACCTATCAACCCTTTCTAAAATATCTACATAGTCCGTAACTTTCCCCCCATCCTCGTCTACCAATTCCGTAATAAATTTCTTTCCTTGTTTTTTCTTCTCTAAATTCAAAAAAAATTTTGTACATCTTTCCCCATCTAAAACATATTGTGCTCTGCTCCTTGTTTTAGCACCTTTACATTTTTCTTTTTCACACACCTCTATTTCTGCTTTTATCTGATAATATGGTTCTTTCGTATATTCAGGATTATTTTCAATTTTCCCAACTTCTTCTTCCAATAACCTGTACATAGTATCCAATTTGCATTTTTCCATGTGATTTCTCTGTTTCGAGTATCTAATACTCAACCTTTTAATTTTCTTTTTTAATCTACCCCACCATTCACATATATTTTCTTCATATAAGGAGTTTTCCATTTCGTATTTAATACACTTCTCTATACTTTTTCTATATGCATCTTCCTTTAATAAAGCAGAATTTAGACACCACGTACCACCACCTTTTCCTTCAAAGTTTCCCCCAATTTCACTGTCATTACTGCATGATCACTTATACCTGTGAAGTTATAACTCACATTCTTTATATGTCGTAAAATATCTCTTTTAACCAAACATAAATCTATTCTACTTTGTTTAAGGTCCCCCATCACCATTTGCCTCCTTGAAAATTCTCTCTTGTACGGATTTTCCTCCCTCCAGGCATCTGCCATATCCTTACTCTGCATTAACATTTTTAAACATTTTCTAGAAGTATCCTCTTTGTACACCATATTTTTAGCTATGTCTAGTCTTGAACATTTCACATTAAAATCTCCCACCACTACACTATTCCCAATACATAAAGGTTTCAGCATCATAAAAACCTCTTTTCTTTCAGTTTCCACGTTTGGAGCATACATATTAACTAATCTATATTTATCTTTTTGAAGTGTAAAATCTATTCCCAATACCCTCCCTTTACCATCATTTTGTATTTGTTTTATATTATACATCCTCCCACCTCTAATCAAAATTGCTACCCCACAGGCTTTTTGGGTGCCGTGGTTTACATGTATCTCCTCATCCCAAACCTTTTTAACCCCTTCCATTAAATCATCTGTCCAATTTGTCTCCTGTAGACATATTACTTGAGCATTAAGCCCACTTATCACCCGTTTAAATTTGTCCATGTCCCTCAGGCCATTACAATTCAAACAAGCAATGCTCAATACTTCATCCATAAGAAAAATAAAAAAAATAATAACATAAACATTTATGTGTCTCATTAAACAGATATTACCTCTTACTTTTTGGCGCTGCCTTCTTCACCCTTTTCCATTTTCCTCTTAAGTTGCTTAGAAACAGCTTCATTTTTCCCAGTTTCGTCCATAATGTTTATCAAAAGAACATTAGTCTCTTGTATAATCATCCCCTCTTCTTCTTCCTCGTCTCCATTCCCTTCTTGTATTCTCGTCGATGCTCCTGCTTTTCCCACTACCATATCTAGTTGATTTTTGTTATCATCTCTTTTATTTCTCCCATCCCCGTCGGTTGTCATTTCATTATCCATCCCACCACTCACGTTAGTATGCCTCCTGCTTTTTCCCGACCATCCTGCCTCCATTATACCTTCCAGCTCACTCCATTCCTCGCCTCCTACTTCACCACTTGATAGTTGGGTCTCTTCAATTTCACCATACAGGTCCACGGTGTCCCCCGTCTCCTCTTTGTTGTCGTCCTCTTCTGCTGCGTTGCATACACACAGTTCATTTCTTTTCCAACACACCGTGCAGTTCCCTTCGCTGCACTCCCGTGCATAGTGTCCTTGCCCGCCACACTTATAACATTTAAAGTTCGGGCAGTCTTTAACAATATGTCCTGGCTGTATGCACAGGCGACATACCTTCACCTGTCTGTCGTGTAACACCCGAAAGTGCTCGGTTCCTCCCACTATCTCGAACTTCGTTGAGTATGGGAGTGATTTTACCTTTTCCGTAAACTTGACCTTTAGGAACCTCGTCCCATCAGCGATTCCAGTCCCTGGCCACATT
The DNA here is from genome assembly GCF_049309525.1 of Garra rufa. Classification (NCBI taxonomy): domain Eukaryota; kingdom Metazoa; phylum Chordata; class Actinopteri; order Cypriniformes; family Cyprinidae; genus Garra; species Garra rufa. The sequence goes on along the minus strand of NC_133375.1, from coordinate 5,668,508 downwards.
CTCCTTTTCACTGCAGAAGCCGCTGTCACTCCCCAGTCTGTTAATTTCTTTATTATTTCCTCATCAGTTATGTAGGTTGGCAGGTTCAGGAAAGAGACCACAGTCTCGCTGTTATTGATCTCCTTCACCAAAATACTCCCGTTTCTAATTTTTATTCCATCTAATAACTTCTTTTTCCCTTTCTCCTCATGCATGGTCAGTTCATATTCCCTTGGATTCTTGTATCTACAGCCAATGACTTCACCACACTCTTCTTTTACTTTCCGCAATAATTCCATCATCGTAATTCTTTCATTTCCAACTATTTCTACCAACACAGTCAGTTTCTTCTCATAACTCCGACCTGTTGCTGCATTTCCATGTCCCATTCTCCACTCTACACCTTTGTCTTTCTCCTTGTTAGTTTCCATCCTGTCCGTAACACGCCGTGGGTAACCCCACTCCCAGTAGCACCCCAAACAGCAAAGCGCTGTTTGGGGAGAAGTCTTACACCTCCTTATAAACTCCTCAGTTCTTCTCCCAGATTTAAATACAAAAACAAAAGGAATTAACAAAATATTCTATCAACAAAACTTCCCGTCTGTTTTCGGCACTGAATTCACTCACTTCCTGGATCGTACCACTATCGGGCGTGCTCAGGGTGGTATGGCCGTAAGCAACTTTCACTTGACTCATCAGGTCCATGAATTCAAAGTGTATTCAGGGATATCCTTGTGTAATACCATTCTGATGTCCTTCTGTGCTAAAATGTTAAACTGAACTGAGTCTGGATCCAGACTCTTATGAGATTCCATTAGAAGACATTGGTTTTGTGTGGTATCTAAAACTGTCAATGGAGTTTTGTCTAACAATTCTAATTCTCTGAAAATAACTCAACATACAGCCATTATTGTCAAAATAGCTGGCAACAAAATTGAGTGTGAGTGAGTAGCACCATTGTTATCTGGCACTGCCTTAATCATCCTGGGTAAGGAATTGACCAGAGTTGCACAGGTTGTTGCTGGGATCCTTTTCTACTCCTCATGGAGCTGCTGGACGTTAGACACATGGTGCTTCTACACCTTATGCTTGAAGATGTTTCACAGGTGCTTAATAGGGTTCAGGTCTGGAGATATACTTGGCCACCCCATCACCTTCAGCTTCAGCTTCCTCAGCAAGGCAGTTGTCATCTTGGAGGTGTGTTTGGGATCATTATCATGTGGGAAAACTGCTGTTCGGTCTAGTTTCTGAAGGGAAGGCATCGTGTTCTGCTTCAGAATGTACAGTACATAATGAATCCATGTTTCCCTCAATGAACTGCAGCTCCCCAGAACCAGCAGCACTCATGCAGCCCCACCATGCTTGACTGTAGACAAGACACAATCCTCTTGGTACTCCTCACCAGGGCATCGCCACACATGCTGGACACCATCTGAGCCAAATAAGTTTATCTTATAGTCTCGTCAGACCACAGGACATGGTTCCAGTAATTCATGCTCTTGGACAGGTTGTCTTCAGCAAACTGTTTGCGGGCTTTCTTGTGAGCCAGCTTCAGATGAGGCTTCCTTCTGGGACGACGTCTTTGCAAACTGACTTGTTGCATGGTCTGAGCACTGACAAGCTGACCTTCTACTGCAACCTTTAAAGCAATGCTGGCAGCACTGATGCATATGTTTTTTGAAGCCAGGTTCTGCACCTGACGCACAGAACGAGTGCTGAACTTCGTTGATCAACCCTTGGGAGGCCTGTTCCGAATGGAACCCATCTTGAAAACCTCTGTATGACCCTGACCACTGTAGTGTAACTCGGTTTCAGGGTGTTAATGAACCTCTAATAGCCTTGGCCATCTTTGTGGAGAGCAACAATTCTAATTCTCAAATCCTCAGAGAGTTCTTTGCCATGAGATGCCATGTTGAACATCCAGTGGTCAGTAGGAGAGATTATAAATAGCTGGCAACAAAAGTGAGTACACCCTAAGTGATAACAGCAGTATGTTGTTTAACCATGCAAAGCCACATGTCCTATTCATCATGTCTATGCTTTTTCTGCTTGACAGGACCACACAAACTTGTGTATCTTGTATTAGAGCAGTTCAAACTAGGTGCTTTAAGTACAATTCTCTCATACTGACCACTGGATGTTCAACATGGCATCTCATGACAAAGAACTCCCTGAGGATTTGAGAATTAGAATTGTTGCTCTCCACAAAGATGGCCAAGACTATTAGAGGTTCAGTAACACCCTGAAACTGGGTTACACTACAGTGGTCAGGATCATACAGAGGTTTTCCAAGATGGGTTTCATTTGGAACAGGTCTTGCAAGGGTCAATCAACGAAGTTGAGCACTCGTTCTGTGTGTCAGGTACAGAACCTGGCTTCAGAAAACAGATGCATAAGTGTGCCAGCATTGCTTTAAAGGTTGCAGAAGTAGAAGGTCAGCTTGTCAGTGCTCAGACCATATGCCGCACACTGCAACAAGTCGGTTTGCATAGGCGTCGTCCCAGAAGGAAGCCTCAACTTAAGCTTGCTCACAAGAAAGCCTGCAAACAGTTTGCTGAAGACAACCTGTCCAAGAGCATGAATTACTGAAACCATGTCCTGTGGTCTGATGAGACTATAAGATAAACTTGTTTGGCTCAGATGGTGTCCAGCATGTGTGGCGATGTCCTGGTGAGGAGTACCAAGAGGATTGTGTCTTGTCTACAGTCAAGCATGGTGGTGGTAGCATCATGGTCTGGGGCTGCATGAGTGCTGCTGGTTCTGGGGAGCTGCAGTTCATTGAGGGGAAACATGGATTCCATTATGTACTGTACATTCTGAAGCAAAACATGATGCCTTCCCTTCAGAAATTAGGCCGAACGGCCCAAACATAAGACTAGGTACACTAGAGCTAAATCATTTAGGGTCTTATAAATAAGTAGTAATATTTTACAACTTATACAGAAACTTAATAGGTGGCTAGAGCAGAGACTGTAAAATTGGGGTAATATGATCACATTGTCTTGACCTGGTAAGGCAGCTGCATTTTGGACTACCTGTAGCTTGTTTATTGAAGATGCAGAACAACCACCCAGCAGTGCATTACAATGGTCCAGTTTAGAGGTCATGAATGCATGAACTAACTTTTCTGCATCAGAAACGGGTAATGTTCCATAGTTTGCCAGTGTTTGTAAGATAAAAGAATGCTGTTTTTGCAATATGGTATTCAAAAGAAAAGATACTGTCTAATATAACACCCACATTTTTGAGTGTAGAGGAAGTATCAGTACATCTGCCTAAATGCAAATTGTAATCTAAGAGATTCTGTGTACTGTTTTTGGTCCAATAAGTATCTCTGTCTTATTTCAATTTAGTAGGAGAAAATTATAGGTCATCCAATCCTTTACATTTTTAACACACTCTGTTAGCTTAGATAGTTTGAAAGTTTCATCTGGTCTTATTGAGATATATCTTCTCAAGGGACAATGCTATAAGAATGAATCATGGAATTTTGAAGTAGAATGATTGAATTGGTATTATAAAACATGCTCCAGTAATCTTTGTTTACAACTTACAGTTGTATTTTACAGTGTTAATTTAATGAACTTTTCCAACCTTCAAGAACTGCTGCGGCCTGAAGTTCAGCCAGCAGATCAATCTTCTCACTCTCTACAGAGGAAGAAACACCCACAGCACTGGTAGAGGTGCAACCTCCACTGGTCTCCACATCTGAAGGTCTGCTTTCTGCAGATGAAGAAGAACCATCAGCACTGAAAGAGTGCTACATTCAGGGCTGTCTAGGCCATCTCTAGGTGTTGATCCACCATCTGGGCTGGGTATGGACTAGATCTGGGGGACTGTTGTGATCATCTGATCTAGGTACAGACTGGATCTGGTGGTTATTGACCTCGGAATCAGAACAAAACAGACTAATATTAGCATAGATGCCATTCTTCTTACGATTCAACAAGTACATCTGGTGTTATGGGAAAGTGTTCCTGGTTCCGGCTGACCTAATTAATGCAACCTAACAATCCTTTAACAGATTTGGATTATAGAAATGTGTTAATTTGTTAAGTGTAGGCCAGGTTAAAGACGTGTCTTAAATCTAGATTTAACAAGAGCACTGCAAAAAATGCTTTTCTTACTTAGATTTTTGGTCTTGTTTCCAGCCAAAATATCTAAAAAATTCTTGAATCAGGAAGGATTTCCTAGACAAGTAAAAATTATTGTCTTGTTTTTTGTACAAGCAAGTCAAAATTAGGTGAGTTTTTGCTTAAAACAAGCAAAACAATCTGTCAATGCTGGGGTAAGAAAAAAAAAATCTTATTTCAAGCAGACAACTAGATTATTTTTCTTACACCATTGGCAGATTATTTTTTCTTGTTTTAAGCAGAAACTCACCTAATTTTGAAACAAGACAAAAAATCTAAGTAAGAAAAGCTTTATTTGCAGTGAGAGTGTGTCTGCCTCCCGAACAGTGTTAGGTAGATTGTTCCATAGTTAAGGCGCTAAATAAGAACATGATCTGCCGCACAAAGTTGATTTTGATATTCTAGGTATTACCAAACTGCCAGAGTTTTGAGAATGCAGTGGACGTGAGGGACTACAATGTGATAAGAGCTCGCTCGTGTACTGAGGAGCTAAACCCTTGAGGGCTTTAGAAGTAATTAGCAAAAATTTAAAAACGATGCGATGTTTAATAGGGAGCCAGTGCAGCGTTTGCAGAACCGTTTGCAGCATTTATTATAATAATCCTGGCACTCCCAAGCTTTAGAATGGCATAGACTGGTGTTTCTCTCCATCAGTCCAAAACAAGTCGATCACATGGCTCTGGGAGGGTCAGTAAAAGCCTCCTTTAAATACCCATATTTAAAATGTAAGAATCACTTTATACTGAATGCTGTCTAAGCTGTTTGCTAATTGTGGGACTGCAAACCAATAACATTTGGTTTTTCGGAAGGTGGAACCCAGAACTAATCAAGCCATTTGTGCCGGCCTGGGCATAAAGCCATTGTAATAATGTAAATTATGTAAAAAAAAAAAAAATTATGCATTTTTTGAAACAACAAGCATGAGAGCATGTTCTAGTGCACCCCCAAAACAAAATAAAGACTTTGTAAAAGAGCATAATAGGACCCCTTTAAAGGGTAATCCAAAGCTATAGTCCAATAAACAGGCAAGAAGTCATTAACACGGTGTAAACAGTTTGACACAAAACACAAGACATGAAACTCAAGCAAACAGGAATATCCAGAAAACGTACAGGAGGCAAAACCATAGAGCAGAAAGACAATAGACAGTTCTGAAGTTCAGCAGTGACACTAGCAAGACTTCACAAAGACGCAGGAAAATACACAGGGGCCCGGTTTAGGGACAGGGTTTAGGTTAAACCAGGATTAGGCCATTGTTCAATTAGGACATGTATGTCGTTTTTAGAAATATTCCTTAGGTAAAAACATTACTGGTGTGCATCTTGAGACAAAACAAAAAAATCAGACATATTTTAAGATCAGTCAGTGCAAGTCTCTTTCAGTTTAAACAGCCCAGACATGCATTTTAGTCTGGGACTAGGCTTAAGCCTTGTCTATGAAACTGGGGGAGGGTGTAATAGGGATACACAAACAGGATAACAAACAGCCTCTGCAAATTCATTAAAACAAATATTTATGATGCATATAGGTGATTTAGCTAAATATAGCCTGAATTGGTAAGCCATATTTTTCTTTCAAAAATGCCAGCTAGGGGACAAAGTGAGTCAAATGCTGTGGGGTAAGTTGAGCCTGCACTTTAAAATACCCCACCATAAGGCACTGAAGTGAACTGAAATATCTGAAGTAAAACTGGTATTGGTTTAACATATATACAGATATTATTTGTAGTATATTTGATAGGGATATAATGTAGGCTACATATACACCAAATTCTTCTCTGATAAAAACCAGATGCTTTTCATCACATTATAATCATACATATTTTTCCACCTGTAGTCCCTAATAGCCGGTTCGACATTGCAGAAAAGGTATCATGCCAAATATCCTTTGACTAAAATATTTATTCGTTTTAGTGACATTTATTTCTTAATTTTAATTCAGTTTTTATTTAATTTTATTCAACAAACTCTGTTCAGTCAGAAATGCAAACAAATAAAGATTAAAAATTAAACTTCCTTTGATTGGCTTTTGGTTTAAGTTAGCTTTAAGAAAAGAAATACAACTGTTTGTAAAATGAAATTTGATTATTAAGTCAGTTTTTAAGAGTTATCTTTTTCACATGGGCTTGAATCAGTCAGTTGGTCAGTTTTCACCCAGATGGTGTAGGCTATCTTACCCCCTGACTTGAGGCAAATTGAGCCACAGCAACACTTTATAGATAAATAAATACATTCTTATAATTAAAAATGACAGGAAACATCCTGAAATTACTTTAGATACTTTCACTGTCCTTCTGCCTCATTTTCCCTTATCTTGAGGACCACGTAAAAAATGGCTTATCTTACCCCATTCTTCCCTATAATTTAATGCATTATAATGAAGACTGAGAGATGAACAAATACATTTTCCTTAATTTTTGGGTTTATTTGATATGTTTGACTTTCTAAAAAGGATGGATAATCAAGTTGGTTCAGTCCAGCATGTGGTCATATTAAATATTACTAACAGTATAAAAGTAATTCCAATGTTTACATTATTGATAAATAAAGGACCACAAATTGAAGGTGGCGGGTTTTTTTTTTATCATGTTGATACTTCAGAGGCCTTAGAAATGTATGTAGCCTATCAAATATGAAAATCGTTAGCCATGGACTGTCCCTCACTGTCTGACCAACTAATATTCTCCTTTAGAGCTCCGTGAGTCAGTCAATATATTTATATTTGAAAAACACAACGTTAAAACATATTTGCCAAAGGTTTGCTGAAAAAAACGAGAAAAGAAAAGATGCAATTGACATCACTTGGCCGCGACACATGAACGCGCATCCTGCTGCCACGTCTGAACTGACACTGTTGGCAGGTAACTAAATGACTGACAGCCGTCTCAGCCAATCAGCGTGGTCCAGATCAAGGCGTGAATTTTTCTTGTCCAATTAAATACATTGTGGGCAGGTTTTGTATGACAGCGATTCAGAACGAGGAACTAAACAGCTCTTGGCAACAGCACCGGAGACATGTGTGGTGAGTAAGGCAATGAAAACTGCGTTTTATTTCATATGTACACTGATAATATACATGCCGTTTACTTACATTACAACCGCCATAGAATAAAGACACACGGACTGGATTAGTGAAACAGAAAAGCCGTTGGAGGGAAAATCCACTAGCATTTAGCATCGGACAGAGGCTGTGTATTAAAACCTAACGTTACCTAGCTAACCTAGACAGCATTTTAGACATCAAATCGAATTTGTGATCCTAAAAACGTTTTGTAAAAAGTATGACCTAAACATATTTTATATATATATATATATATATATATATATATATATATTAGTAAAAGTGTTATGTATTGAGGTTGTTGTACGATTCTTGTTACTTATATTCTGTATTCAAACCATCCAGATCATACATCTCTATGAGCTTGAGATAAAGCACACTGTTTAATCGTGTTAGGTAAGATAAATATTGGTTACCATAGTGTTTATTCAGTAACCATCATAAATTCCAGTATTTGAAGATGATCAGACCACTCTTTCCAGTGGAACAGGTCATAGAACTTAATTTAACAGCAACCACACCTCTGATTCATCTTTGGTTTGCTTGTAAATGCCACAGACTGCTTATGTCAAGGTCAAAAGGAAACACACAACAAGTGAAATTACAGATAAATACTGTGCTTTTAAAAACTCTATTGAAGGCTCAGATATCCTTTGTCATTGGCAGAGATAGAGAGAGAGACAGAATGACCATCTGGAAGCTCTTTTCCCAACGTTTTTTTTCTCTTCCTGATAAGCCAAATCTGTATGACCTCTTCTTAAGATAAACGAGATGTTTAGGAGTTAATAAAGGGAGCAGACGCAACCTTGACGAAAGGCAGGCATTGTTCTTTTTGGCCGTCACAAAGTAATCTATAGACTAAAGTTTCGGATTGCATGTGCTATTACAAGGTCAGAAATAGAAAACAGCATTTCCTTGCTCTTTTTGGGAAAAGAAGCGTTTAATGTAGACATGCTCTAAATATTTAGATGCAGTATTAAAGGTACAGCTACAAAATCCTGTTTAATTCTATGAGTCAGAGAAATGAGTGAAAGATGGTCTTTAAAAACTAAGTTATACATTTTTCATCCATTAACTAGATTAGTAAGTAAATGGAAATGTAGTGTTACATGTTTATAACATGTTTCTTTTATAAAAGCATTAGTTTGTGTTCTTTGGACGTTTATTAGTAGGGATTAGTAAAGTTTTTCGAAACAAATACTACTAATAATAATATTCAGCAAGGATGCATTAAATATATCAAACGTGACAGTAAATACATTTATAAAACAGATTTCTAGTTTAAATGTATTCTGTTTCTTAGAGCTTTCTATTCATCAAAGACACTGTTTAATAAAAATATTAAGCGGCACAATTGTTTTACATTGTTAATAATAATAATAAAATGTTTTTGAGCACCAAATCTCCAAACTAAAATGATTTTTGAAGGATCACGTGACACTGAAAACTGGAGTAACGATGCTGAAAATTCATGTGTGTCGTCACAGGGATGTATTACATTTTAAAATATATTAAGAATAGAAAACACCTAGTTCGAGTTGTAATAATATTTAATAATATTTGACAATATCGCTGTTTTTGCCATTTTAAAAGTGCTGCTTATTCAGCAGTTTAATAGCTGCCGCCAAACCAAAATTTATTCAGACACCTTCAACATTTCTCACATTATCACAGTTTATTTGCTATAGTTTAGAAAATGGTAATAAAATATTAGAGTTAAAAATATAAAGGGTTAAACTGTGTCAGAACAAATTAATTTTGATAATGTCAGATGACTTTGAAAGAAAGGTGACAAAATATGGTTGAGTCAAAGTGTCAAATCCAATTTTTGGTCCCAAATTTTTAGCAGTTTTATTGGTAGTCCACTGTATGAAGAATTTTTGGGTATAATATGTCACAGTTTACTTTGTTTTGCTATCATCACTTACATAAATTAACTAGTGTCCTTCACCCACTAGTAAAAAAAATATAAAAAATTATATCTGGTGTCTGAATAATTTTTGGTTTGACTGTAGCATTAGTTTTGGAAATCTCCCGACCTCTTTGAATAATGTATTTTTTTTTTCCGTTTTAAAATGTGTTTTGAGTATTTGAATTGAGTATATATTGTCTTAAATATATAAATAATTGGATGCACATAATTAAAGTTTTATAGGTTGGTGTTAATATACATTTTAAAATATATTAAAATAGAAGACACCTATTTAGAGTTGTAATAATATTTAATAATATTTGACTATATCGCTGTTTTTGCCATTTTAAAAGTTGTGCTTATTCAGCAGTTTAATAGCTACAGTCAACCCAAAATTTATTCAGACACCTTCAACATTTCTCACATTGTCACAGTTTATTCGCTATAGTTTAGAAAATAGTAATAAAATATTAGATTTAAAAATATAAAGGGTTAAACTGTGTTAGAACAAATTCATCTTGATGTCAGATGCTTTGATAGAAAACATGGTCAGGTCAAAGTGTCAAATCGAATTTTTGGTCCCAATTTTTTATTAGTTTATCAGTCCACTGTATGAAGAGTTTTTGGGTATAATATGTCACAGTTTACTATATTTTGCTAGCCACACTTACATAAACGAACTTTTCACCAGTTACAAATAAAAACCTTAAGTTCAGCAGCTGCCTTAAAATTTTAAGTTAAATCAGCTCACAAGTTAAATCAACTAATTTTTGTTGTAATAAGTTAAAATGACTTGTAGTTTTAAGTTGATTTAACTTCAAATTTTAAGGCAGCTGCTGAACTTAGGTTTTTAAGTTGAACATAGTGAAATCTTTTTTACAGTGTAGTGTCCTCCACCCACTAATAAAAAAATATCACAAATGATATAGTGTCTGAATAATGTTTGGTTTGACTGTAGCATTACATTTGACTAATGTTTTTTTTTTTTCCATTTTAAAATGTTTGTGAATTTTAGTATATATTGCCTTAAATGTATAAATAATTGGATGCACATAATTAAAGTTTTATAGGTCGGTCTTAATTAGGGATGGGTCACGATTTTCGAATATTCGATTAGTTGATTTAATTACCGAATATCGAATAGGTTGTGCGATTATTAATTTCCCCATGTGTTGGGTGATGATGCGCGGGGGAGGGTGGCGCCGCCAATAACGCACTTCAAAGCTGTCAAGGACAACAGAAGAACAAGATTTCTAATTCTAATAAAATGAATGAGAATGAAGTGCAGTGCAAACTCTGCCGTGCGAGGCTTGTTTATCATAGGTGAACCACTGCAATGCAAAGGCTGTTCTCTGCGGCCGGAATATCTCAAACAAAACTCTGAATGGAAACGTGAAGATGCGCATGAATTGAAAAAATGCGCATAAAACGTATGTGCACAAATAAGTAGGATATACTTTTTGTCCGATAAGAAAAAATGTGCATAAACTACAATAAGAAAACTTTAACAGAATAAATGCGCTTTAAAAAAGTCATGTGGTTTTGCACGACGGAACGGGATAACTTGACTAACCATCTTGTTGCACAGCAATGTTTTAGTGATTCTGAAATGCTTCCTGCTGTCACTTGCCCACCACGGCACCAGCCCCGCCGTCGTTTTGATTATTTTATTTTTACTAATAAAAATCATTTAGTTCAGTTAGAGAACAAACAGTACAATTGAGAACTGAACGCGGCTGCTCAATGCAGTCTAAGTCGCATCTGGGGCAGGAGTCTGATTTCATCACATGAGGAGTGCAAGTCGAGTGAGGTGATAAAGGCAATATGTTGGCAAAAGATTTAGTTTTTAAACGAAATGCAAAAGTGTCTGTTTTAAAAATAATTTGACTGCTGCCGTTTATCTAAAAGGTGATTTTTGGAAGCTCACTGGAAGAACATTCGTTTATTTATTAGGTTCCACCGTGTTTGCTTATGTAACAGTTATTTTATTTTTGTTAATAAATGAATAGTTCTATGTTTGATATAGACTAAATAATTTTGTCGTACTGTTTTGTTGATGTCCATTCAATTAATTGACACCGAATTGACGCTAAATCGAAAGTAAAATGCTCACGGTCTATTTAAAGCCATTTAAAATCAAAGGAAAGCGTGGGAACGAGGGAAAACTCTAACGAACTATCCCCAGCATTTTTTTTAATGCTATGAATGTTCATGCTCATTTTTAAAACAGAAATGTCTTGGCTTATGAGCAGCTGAATGCTAATCGATGGACTGTTACGTTAATAAGTGCCATAATTCGTTTATGTTTATTTATTATATTAATATTTCAGCAATCATACATTACAACCATTTAATGGCTTATGTTAAGACAGATTCTCAAATGAATTAAACAGTTTGTTATCATACACACTGAAAGCGTGAATGGTCTCGTGTCCTCTCTCTGTTTATGTATGTGCGTGCATACACGGGAGGGGTGCGATTTTCGAATAATAATCGAATAATACCCTGCAATTATCGAATAGTATTTTTGCTTAAAATGCCCATCCCTAGTCTTAATATACATTTTAAAATCTATTCAAAATAGAAAACGCCTATTTTGAGTTGTAATAATATTTAATAACATTGCTATTTTTCTACTATCAAATGCAGTTTTGTTGAGCTTTCAAAAACAAACGAACAAACAAACAAAAACCAATCCCTGATTGCTGAACGTTCTTGTACATCTGTGTTTAAAGGACGTCTTTTTAAATAGACTTAGGCTCAGGTTTGTTTTTTGAGGAGGTGGGGTGATGAAACCATATTCACAATCTATCCTTCATTCATTTTAGCGAGTCATCTGTCTAATAAAGCAGAGCCTTGTTTGACTACCTAACACACACACACACACACACACACACACACACACACACACACACACACACACACACACACACACACACACACACACACACATATATATATGAGCATGCAGTGCCCGCAGCCAGATTCCTGAATGGTGCTTCTGTGACGTTTCTATCCTTTCATAGTGCTGTACTTGTGGTTTTATTCCCTCATGAAGATGCAAACATTTCATTCAGAGTTTTCTTTATTTTCACTTTCCTGATCTGTTCAGTTTTTGCTGAGCTGATTGATTTCCTCCCTATCATCGATTTTGTTCTGACTATGTGTATTTCCACTCAGATGGATGTTACTTTCCATTAGGCTTCTTAATTTTCTTAATGGCATCCGTAGTAGCTCTTTCTTGTTTGCGGCAATGTGAAAAAACAGCAGCTTCCTAGTGCATATCCTTCCTTAGTGTTTACTTAAAGATGTCAAACCGGTTGAGTCTGTTTTACCAGAATACTTTCTTATCAGACTTGACAACAGTCTTTGCTTTTGTTAACCATTTATCTAACTGTTACGTCATCAGGGCGTCATCAGGGCGTCATCAGGGCGTCATCAGGGCGTCATCAGGGCATCATCAGGGCATCATCAGGGCTGTCTTGCGCTTTCTTTACTGATTGTTTCCTGTTCTGTTTTTATAAACGCTGCAGGCATAGCAAGGGCTTTCATACTGATGATTTCTATTTGTATTCAAACCCTGACAAAGACTTACACACTGAAATATGTTGGGTATTTTTATTGCGCAAATGCAAATTGTATGGAAATTTTAGCTACAATTTATCTATTGAATTTGTTCGTTGTGCTTTAAAGCCACATTGAAATGAAATAGCATCAAATCTATTATTCTGTATTGTGACATACATAGGGTATAATAGTTTTTTGTTTTTAATCAATTTCTGATCAGAGGAAGATCTGAAAACAGTTTCGCAATGGATTGTAAGAGAGGAGTCTGTTGTTTTGAGTTCTACTTCAAATGAAAACTACAAGGAAATGAAATGTCCATTAAATCATGCATAATGCGATAATTAACATGCATTTGGAAAATAGATCTTAAAATACATCCTAAATGCATGTTAATACTGTAATTACTATGTAATTAACAGTTTCCAGACACGCCTTTTAAGTGAAGTTTTGCTTTTTGGGGCTATGAAAGATATGTGCTGTATTTTTGCATGGATCATAGATGTACAGTCATCTTTCCGCAAAGTAAGTTGTGCTGAGGAAAGCTATATATGTATGTTCTTATCTGCATCTTAATGAAAAGTGAACAAAAGACACACACACACACACACACACACACACACAAATACACTTTGAATTATTGCCAGATAAATCTTAATTTACCATATTCCTATAATGCACAACAAAAATCCTAATATAAGAGTGAAAGTGTGTCCAAATTCTTTGGCCTTACTAATTATTAAACCAATATATTGCCATTTTAAAAGAGACTGATAGCTGTGCTTATTCAGCAGGGGCTACAGTCAAACCAAAGTTTATTTAGACACCTTCGACATTTCTCACATTATCACAGTTTATTCACTATAGTTTAGTAAATGATAATAAAATATTAGACTTAAACATATAAAGAGTTAAACTGTGTCAGAACAAATCGATCTTGATAATGTCAGTCAGATAACTTTAATAAAACAAAACATGGTCAGGTCAAAGTGTCAAATCCAATTTTTGGTCCCAAATTTTTATCAATTTTACTGGTAGTCCACTGTATGAATAATTCTGAGGTATAATGTGTCACAGTTCACTTTATTTTGCTATCATCACTTACGTAAATGAACTAGTGTCCTGCACCCACTAGTAAAATAAAAAATTCTGATGTCTGAATAATTTTTGGTTTGACTTTAGCATTAGTTTTGGAAATCTCCTGTCCTTTTTGAAAAATGTTTTTTTTTTAAGTATTAAAATGTGTTTGTGAATTTGAGTATATATTACCTTAAATATATAAATAATTGGATGCACATAATTAAAATTTTATAAGTTGGTGTATATGCATTGAAAAAATATGCTATTCTTTATTCATACTTCATGTTTGTTCATAATTAATTATCTAATGGTCTTAGTATATATTTTTTTATAATAGAAGGACTATATGTGACCCACAAAACCAGTCAGTAGCAATAGCCAAAAATGCATTGTATGATTAAAAATGATCGATATTTCTTTTATGCCAAAAATCATTAGGATATTAAGTAAAGGTCCTGTTTCATGAAGATTTTTTTGTAAATTTCCTACCATAAATATATCAAAACCTAATTTTTTAGTGGTAACATGTATTGCCAAGAACTTTGGACAACTTTTTTTTTTTTGAACTTTTATTGACAACAGTCAACATAAATACAAACAATAACAACAGTCCTGAGATTGGGCCCGAGCTCACAAATAAAGATATATATGGTTACAATAAAGATCTGAGGAAAAAATAAAAATAAATAGACAAACTTCAATCAAAAATACAAACATAAAAGAGACATAAATGGCCTATCCAACAAGGCTTTGAACTGGTCCCCATCTTCTTTCAAAGATGTGAGTCTTCAGCTGTAGTTGTGCTGTCAACTGTTCCATTGAATATAACTGTCTGATTTTTATCGCTGCCCCAACTCCCAGAGCGGAAAGACTTTAGTGGTGTCCTGAAAAATCGGATTTTAGACTTCCAGTCAAACTCCTTCCACATTTGACTCCCCACCCCCTTATGGCAACCAGAACAAACACCCACCCAAGTATCATCATCCAATGTCACATTGAGTTCCATTTCCCATTGTTGTTTTATATGTTGGGTATTATCTAACATATCCATAATCAGTTTGCAACAAATTAAGGACACTTGTTTTTTCATTACACCATTGTTTTCAATCAGATGAATCAAATGTTTTTCTATGTTTGTTGGTTCTCTTCTGAGCTGATCCCAGTCCTTATGTTTTGTTAAATAGTCCCTTATTTGTAAATATCTGTAATGGTCCCCTAAGGGTAGATTAAATTTGTTTCTTAGTTGGGCGAAGGTTTTCATTACATTTCCCTCAAAGAGTTGGTTTACAGTGACAAGCTTTTTCTCCGCCCACTTATCAAAGCCCCTGTCCGTTAGAGATGGAAGAAATTCAATATTCCTGCTTATGGACATGGCTCGCGAGAGGGCCACCAATCCTCTTGATTGTTTTTGTACCTGGTTCCAGATTTTTAGAGTATTTTTAACCCATACATTTTCGATCTTCATTTTCTTCTGTGTCTCTAGACCAGTGGTTCTCAACCTTTTTTGGTCCAGCGCCCCCCTACCCATTATTCAGGTCCCTCACCGCCCCCCATCAAATAAATCGTAGTCTAATTGTCCTCAATGAATATTAAAATTGATTGTTATTAGTATTTTGTGTTTATAATAGGACTGTTATTATGAACACTTGATCGTGGAACATACAACACTATACATTCTTTATTCATTTTTCCGTTATTTATTTAAAGCACATACTTACTCCATTCAAATGTCTTTGCTATTTTTGCACATTGTCTGTCTTGTATACCTCTATATTGTTCTTTTTATAATATGTATCGTCTTGTCACTGTCTTTCTGTAGCACTGTGGAGCTCTGTCACAAAAACAAATTCCTAGTATGTGCAAACATACCTGGCAATAAAGCTCATTCTGATTATATTTATAGCAATTCAAATGTATGGGGTCATTACAATTTTTACGAAATTAATTTAAGGATGCATTGAATTGAGCATTTTTTTTTACAGTAAATTATACATATATATAAAAAAATAACATTCATTTGCAGTTTTTAGCAAATTGGTGATTTTCATTGCTACAGCTTTAGTGTTTTTGTGATGCTGATATACTTTATTGCCCCAAATTTAAAAAAGACTAAATAAAAATTCCTGTTTAGAACATATCCAAAAGGACATTTTTACATAAGTGATTTTAGTTTGTTCTTCCATTTCTGGAACTCTTGAACACCCTTTTTACTGCTGTGTTATGTTTGGATATTTTCAATTAGCTTTCAGTAAAAAAATAAAATAAAAAATATCCCTTGGAAAATACCCTGCTTTTTGAGAATATATTGAATTCCCTTTTTTCTGAGATAGTAGACATGGTTAATTTTGTGGGTAATACCACATTTACACATGCAAATGGAAGAAATGTAAACTCTACTTTACTATATTTCACAATTTTTAGAATATTTAAAAGTTTGCTTACAAATACCTTAAAGAAAACTAAGTACAACACTAAAAGTTGGGACGTTTTGTAAAATGATAACATCTATGATTTGTTAATTCTATTTAACTTTTATTTAATTGACAACATTACAAAGAAAAGAAAAGTCACAAAAGTGCAACACACTCCAAAACAATTGGGGCAGAAGAAAAATAAAAGTGAAAAGCTTTTTATAGAATAAGCTAAACTGTTTTGAAACAGTTGACAGGAGGCAGGTGAATTGGTAATAGGTGAGGGGATCATCTTTGGGTATAAAAGGAGCTTCTCAGTCTTTGCAAGCAAAGCTAGATCGTGGCTCAAAATTTGTTTATATTAACAAAAATATATTGGCCAGTGTAAACATTGGAATTTGTTTCTTTGTACTTCAGTCAATTAATAAATGTTAAAGAGATCAAATTACATATTCTTATTTTTTTGTAATTCAGCATGATTTCTGAAAGATCATGTGACACTGAAAACTAGAGTAATGAAGCTTAGCATAAGAGGAAAACACATTTAAAATATATTCAATTAAAAAGGCTTTTTTAATGGTATATATATTTTTTAAAACAAACAAATGCAACCTTTGTTCATTCATCCATTAAAAAATCTTATTTGCCTTTTTTAATAGTAATGTATATTTTATTTATAATATTTAGGCTATTTTAAAAGCATGTAACCTATCTAAACCCAAATATAACAGCCCACATTAGCATGTACATACTTTTATTTCAAATAGGCCTATAATGACATTCATGACATATTTGATTTGACTGGGCAAGAAATATCATTATCATTAGTTTCCCAAGGAGCAAAAAAGCAACGTGCAGTAAAAAATAGGCTGGGCTGTTATTTGTGAGCTTTGAATACATTCTTTAAAAATTTGGCATTTAAATCATTTGGCAAACAAAAAGCTTTCATATTATTATTTTTTTCTAAACAAGAAAAAGCATCTCATGCTTGACCGTGACTATTGTTGTAAACTAGCAGCCAGCTAACACTTAAGGTCATTGCACACATTGAGTCCGAATTTTTCGCACGTTAAAAAATAAATACCTTACGTTATGTTAATCACACTTGCACACTGCCTCCAAATTTTTCGGATCGGGTTTGATTTTTTGCGTTTTTCGCATCTGTAGCAAGCATTTTGAGAGGTGTTTTGACAGTTCAGAGCCACCGTACAAGCGAACGCCAAAATCCAGAATTGCGTCTGTCAAGTTCATTCACTTTGTCCCGCAGCACAAAGCACTGTAAAGGTCCTTGTACGCTGAGTTCGCAAAAATTAGTGGTCTTCTTAATATTATGTGGCTCCAGTAATGCTAGCAAAGCATCAACGATTACTGACATCCTGAAATAAACTCTGAATCACCCGGGATAATCCCGCAGTTTATTAATAAGGAGGTGCGCCTTAAAAGTATCCCCTCACTCCTCTGTATCTGTTTCTCTTTTTAAGAAGAGAGTAAGTGGACAACATCGTTCTATTTCGTCGGACTCAGTGTGCAAGGTTTCTGTGCGTGACGAATTTTTAGGATTACGAATACGAAATAACGTATACGAACGTATACTGCTACACTGGCCGCGAACGGCACATCAAGTTGCGTTAAAGCACGTAGCTCCCGTTATAATGAGTCATTCAGTAACTGAGCGCGAGCGCTACAGTAAACGCATTCCTCGCGCTTATGCTGCAGACAAGTCGACAAATAGAATACAGAAAGTGCGCTTTGATGCATCCAGTGTAGAAATGGCATTAGGATGTGGCAGACCATTTTCTTCTGCAAGTTTTAGCTCAAACATATTCGGTTTGAACTCGTCTTAACCAAACGCCCCCCAAAACCACCTCAGCGCCCCCCTTTCAAAATTATTGCTTTCAGCGCCCCCCGAGGCTCTCCCAACGCCCCCTGGGGGGCGGTACCGCCCCCGTTGAGAAACACTGCTCTAGACCAATAAATGGGAGCCACGATAGAGATATTCCAGGCATTGACTCCTCCTCCATGGAGACCCATATTGTTTCTGGATCACGAATGATCCAGGCCACGATTGCTTTTATTTGGGCAGCCCAATAATAAATTTTTATGTTAGGCAACCTCAGGCCACCATTATCCTTGTCTGACAAGTCAAAACACAATTAAAGTCTCCTCCAATCAGAATAATCCCTTCTGCTTTATCTGCTATCAATGATGCCATCTTCTTGAAAAAATTTGGGTTGTCCTCATTTGGAGCATATAAATTAAGCAAAGTTATTTTAATGCCCCCTATACTTCCAATTACCATCACATACCGCCCCTCTTTATCACAGAAATTTTTCTCATGAGAAAAATAAATAGATTTATTGAAAAGAATTGTGACACCCCTCTTTCTCCCATTGTGATATGAAGAGCTATATTGCTGGTCAACCCATTCCCTCCTCAGCTTCAAATGCTCCTTTTCTGAAAGATGTGTCTCCTGAAGCATAGCTATAGCACAGTTAAATTTCTTTAATTGGTTAAGTACTTTTTTCCTCTTAATGGGGCTACACAGCCCTTTAACATTATAAGTAACACAAATTAGATTGTTCATCTCGTATTATGAACTTATTCATCATGGAGCACAAAGAAAAATGTTTTTTACATATTAGCATTAGTTGGCCCATTTTCAATCTCAGGACATGAAGAACATTAACAACATAAAACAACAAAAGTGAACAAAACAATATAGGCTTCCACATACCAGACTGGATCAGTCAGTTATCAAACCTGAAAAATCCAGTCCCCGGTGTTCCCTGGGCAGAGGGTGGTGACTGGTCCTCTGTGGAAAACGAAACTAAACGTTTTGCGTCGCTGTGTCCGGCTCTCAGAGCAGTCCGTTGCACGCCAAGCCGTGGAAAGATGAAATTCCACTCGCTTTTCCTCCCGCCCCGTCCGGCGTTAAAACAGTTTATTATAATTCTCCTAACTGGTATCAGTCTCAAACATCAGATGAACTTTTTTTGCTCCCATGCTTTCCTTAGAATAGTCTCTTTGACGGAGTAGTCCAGAAACTTTACAATCAAGGATCGCGGAGCAGCATCTGGATTTTTAGACCTGGCGGTGAGTGCTCTGTGAGCTCTCTCGATGCTGATATTCATCTCTGAGGGTAGTTGAAGGGCAGATTTAAGCAGCTTTTGTACAAAAAGTTTTACATCTTTTCCCTCGCTTCCTTCTGGCACACGGTAGATTCTCAGGTTGTTTCTCCGTAGTCTGTTCTCCATGTCCTCGCAGCGCACAGTCAGGTGCATGTCGCGCTGCAACAGGTGCCGGACGGCCTGCTCATGGCGCTTCACAGTGTCCTCGTTAGCGCTAATGCGGTCCTCCGCCTCCGTGGTTCTCTTTTCCAAATTTGTCACTTCATCTTTTAGTCCCTTAAAGGCCGTTTCTAGTCTCGTTAAGGAGAGCTGAGTTTGCGTGTGTCCTTCTTGATTGTCTTTCCTCATTTTCTCGAGTTCCTCCAATATTCTTGACCCAGAATCGTGCGTGCTAGCATCCGCCGCAGGTGAACACGATGCTTGTTTCAGAGTCATCTGTTTCAAATTGTCCCCTTTGTCTTTAGCTTGGTCCTGTTTTTGCGACCTCTTACCTCTCAGGGATGATGCCATATTGTCTGAGTGAAGATTCGCCGAGTTTTGTGTAGTTTAGTTAGGAAATATATTCGTATATGAACGGAGCAAGTTCTTCAAGCTGCTGCTAGCAACATGACGTCACCGGAAGTCGAACTTTGGACAACTTTAAAGTTGATTTTTCTCAATATTTAGATTTTTTTTTTTTTTTTTTTGCATCCTCAGAGTCCAGATTTTCAAAAAGTTGTATCTCTGCCAAATATCGTCCTATCCGAACAATCAAAGGAATGCAAATTCATTCAGCTTTCAGTTGTAAAAATCTAAATTAAAAAATATGTAACCTTAAAAACTTATATAACAGCTTTTATATCTAATGTTGTATTTTGTATAGTATTGATAGTTTGTGAATTGGAATGCTGGCAAATTTGAATACATTTTAGAATTTTCAAATAAACAGTTATTCATTACACTGTCCATAATAACAAAACACTTTCTTATTCTCTCTGAAGGTATCTTTGCATATCTGAATTATCACGTGCCTCGCACACGCCGTGAGATCCTTGAGGTCCTTATCAAAGGTCTGCAACGACTGGAGTACCGTGGCTATGACTCCGCTGGTGTGGGCATTGATGGAGGAAACAGTAAGGAATGGGAAAGCAACTCCAAGAACATCCACTTGATCAAACAAACAGGAAAAGTCAAAGCCCTGGATGAGGAAATCCACAGTAAGTAATGGTGTTAGGCACAAAACACATTATATGCCAGTATGAGAACACTTCTTGCAATAAAACATAGAATTTACGTTAATGTGCTTCGAAATGCGTCACAGAGAAAATCACGCAGTGCAGGTATGTGTATCATTCTCAACATTTTTGGAAGAAACACTTTTGTGTACATATGTTCAAACTACACTACTAAACTATAGTTTCTCTTTTCGAGTCACATCAAACTTTTGCAAAGAATCTTGATGGACTACTTAATTGATTAAAGGGTTGAACACAAAAGAAGATCTTTTGAAGAATGTGGGTTATAGTATCTTCTTTTGTGTTCAACAGAAGGAAGACATTCATGCAGGTTTGGAACAACCTGAGGGTGAATAAATGATGACTAAATTGAACTATCCCGAACAGGGTTTCCGCGGGTCTTTAAAAAGTCGTAAATCGCTTTTCCGTGAATTAAGGCCTTGAAAAGGTCTTAAATCAGAGCAGCATGTCTTAAATTCATATGATCATGGCATTAACGTCATTTCTGTGCTAAATGGCGTAGGTCGCTCGATATTCATTAAACAATACCTTTCATAAACAAAGTGTAGAGAGAGTATAAATAAGAGATTTATTTGTTTGTTGATTATAATAGGAGTTTATAAATGAGATATTGATTTAATACAACTGTTAAATAAACAAGAATTTAACCTTAAGTGACTTACATCGTCTTACTATAAAACTATTGCCTGGTATATCTCTATTTTGTGGTCAGAAATAGTTTGAAACAAATTACAACTGAGCCGCTGCTCATCACCATCCAAACACAACAGTGTTTTGTTTATGAATGAACGTGTGTTTTTAAACGAATCTAGTGAAATGATTCAATTTCCCATTCGTAAAAACAGTCACTTGCTTTATTCCTAATTGAATAAATCAAATGAATGATATGATTCAGTAATTAAATCAAATAAACTTGCCGCCACCTGCTGGCAAATTTAGTTTAATTTTTAAAGTGTCTTTCCAGTTATCATCTAAATCAGTTAATATTTCTGTATGAAAAGTTTTATATTTAAAACTTTAATCTCAACATTAATTTATGAATTTGACTGCACGCATGCCACCTCTGAGCCTCATTAGACATGAAAATACACCTACAAGCCACTTTTGTGTTCTTCTGTCCCACCTCTTTAGTACAAATACATTTTGTTAATACTGATTTAATTTGATTGGTAACTTATTGTTGTTCTATTTGTTGTTGTTATTATTATGTTGTTTTAATTAGACATTTTAAAAAGCTTAAAAAAAGACATAAAAGATGATATACTTTTAATAAAGTTGCCAAAAATGGCATTACAAAGGTAAAAACAAAATTCCCCTGTAAATTACTTTAAGGAGTCAGATAAGGGGAAGGCTAATTTTTAAGTGCTCCTAACTTAAAAAACTGAGGTTGCTTGTATTTTATTTCAGGACTTTGACATACATTTTTTTGAGTGTTGTTTATTTAGGGACCTATGATTACCGCAAAACGGAAAACGCAGATGGATTTGCGGGATCCAGTCATAAAACCGGAATTTACTGTATAATAACACCCTCATATCATATACAAACAGAAACGTAAAGGTCTTCACAGCAACCCATCAAAATAAATGTATGGTTTGATCTGACAGAAATATTACTTGTAATGACAGTGCTACTACTACCAATACAGATGTTATTAAAACAGTATTTATGGAATATTTACCACAAAAAATATTTACCAGAAAGACTGTAAATACACAACAGTGTTTCTAATAAACAAAAGAAATAAATATGATAAATTAATTCTTCATAAAATCTAATTAGGCTTTATGAAAATAATTAGATATGCTTTTGATGAACTTGAAACTGAATTTGATAAAAATAATAAAATGTATTTCAAAGGGAATTTAAAATGTAACTTTTGTTAAACTTTTAATAAATTGCTGTCGTGTAAGTTTCATGATTTCAATTATTTAGACATGCTTTTTGATTAATATTTTTTAATGTAACCAAATAGAGTCTAGAAAAATTAAAACGGAAAAAAGCTGAATTTGGAAAAAATAAAACAGAATTGAATAAAAATAAGAAAATGTATTTTGAAGGGCCTTTAAAATGTAACTTTTGTTAAACTTAATAAATTGCTGTTGTGTAAGTTTCATGATTGTAATTACTTTAGACATGGTTTTTGATTAATATTTTTTAATGTAACCAAATAGAGTCTAGAGAAAAAAAACGGAAATAGCGGAATTTGGAAAAAATTAAACGGAATTGAATAAAAATAATAATGTATTTCAAAGGGCCTTTAAAATGTAACTTTTGTTAAGCTTAATAAATTGCTGTTGTGTAAGTTTCTTGATTTCAGTTATTTAGACATGGTTTTTGATTAATATTTTTTAATGTAACTAAATGGGGTCTAGAAAAATAAAAACGGAAAAAAGCAGAATTTGGAAAAAATTAAAAAGAATTGAATAAAAAAAATTAAATGTATTTCAAAGGGAATTTAAAGTGTAACTTTTGTTAAACTTTTAATGAATTGCTGTTGTGTAAGTTTCATGATTTCAATTATTTAGACATGCTTTTTGATTAATATTTTTTAATGTAACCAAATAGAGTCTAGAAAAATTAAAACGGAAAAAAGCTGAATTTGGAAAAAATAAAACAGAATTGAATAAAAATAAGAAAATGTATTTTGAAGGGCCTTTAAAATGTAACTTTTGTTAAACTTAATAAATTGCTGTTGTGTAAGTTTCATGATTGTAATTACTTTACTTTAGACATGGTTTTAGATTAATATTTTTTAATGTAACCAAATAGAGTCTAGAAAAATTAAAACGGAAATAGCGGAATTTGGAAAAAAATTAAACGGAATTGAATAAAAATAATAATGTATTTCAAAGGGCCTTTAAAATGTAACTTTTGTTAAGCTTAATAAATTGCTGTTGTGTAAGTTTCTTGATTTCAGTTATTTAGACATGGTTTTTGATTAATATTTTTTAATGTAACTAAATGGGGTCTAGAAAAATAAAAACGGAAAAAAGCAGAATTTGGAAAAAATTAAAAAGAATTGAATAAAAAAAATTAAATGTATTTCAAAGGGAATTTAAAGTGTAACTTTTGTTAAACTTTTAATGAATTGCTGTTGTGTAAGTTTCATGATTTCAATTATTTAGA
The DNA here is from genome assembly GCF_049309525.1 of Garra rufa. Taxonomy (NCBI): domain Eukaryota; kingdom Metazoa; phylum Chordata; class Actinopteri; order Cypriniformes; family Cyprinidae; genus Garra; species Garra rufa. Next base: position 5,644,877 of record NC_133375.1, on the reverse strand, counting down.
CATGCTTTTTGATTAATATTTTTTTTAATGTAACCACATAGAGTCTAGAAAAATTAAAATGGAAAAAGCGGAATTAGGTAAAAAAAAAATGAAATTGAATAAAAATAATAATGTATTTCAAAGGGAATTTAAAATGTAACTTTTGTTAAACTTTTAATAAATTGCTGTTGTGTAAGTTTCATGATTGTAATTACTTTAGACGTGCTTTTTGATTAATATTTTTTGATGTAACCAAATAGAGTCTAGAAAAATTAAAACGGAAAAAAGCAAAATTTGGAAAAAATTAAACAGAATTGAATAAAAATAATAATGTATTTCAAAGGGCCTTTAAAATGTAACTTTTGTTAAACTTTTATTAAATTGCTGTTGTGTAAGTTTCATGATTTCAATTATTTAGACATGCTTTTTGATATTTTTTAATGTAACCGAATAGTCTAATAAAATTGAAACGCAAAAAAAAAAAAAAAGAATTTGGAAAAAATAAAATGGAATTTGCAAAGAATTAAAACATATTTAATGTATTTGTCCTTTGTTACTTGTATCTATGTTTTTATTATTAATAACAAAAATAAACATTTTTCATGTTGTTCTCTGTTTTTTGTGGTAGTTTCAGTTCAGTATTTTAGTCGGGTACCGTATGAAAGTGTAGGGTATTTTTTTCAGAACAATTAAATAAATCTTTTCTTGAAAATAATATAAATGTTTTGTGAAACCAAGACAAATACTACATTTCAAAGAACTGCCACGTTTTGTAAACACAATTTTTTTTTCTTTTATTTATCTTTGATATGTTGCACGCTTGAAGTGCATTGGCCAAATGCTTTATAAACACAATTTGTTTCCTTTTATCTATCTTTGATACATTGCACGCTTGAAATGCATTGGCCAAGTACATTTGTTTACTTGTATAAAGTGTATTTCTATTTTCTAGCCTCAGTGTGATTGTGTCGTGTATTTGAAATATGGTATTAACAGTTTGTGTTTGAACATCTGTTCCACAGAGCAGCAGGATGTTGATCTTGATGTAGAGTTTGATGTGCACCTGGGAATCGCTCACACTCGATGGGCCACTCATGGCGTCCCCAGCCCGGTCAACAGCCACCCGCAAAGATCTGACAAGAACAACGGTCAGTTACAGCAACCTACTTTTCATAACACATATTTAGTTTCACCTGTTGTCCTAACAGTGAAAAAATATGTTGAAAAGAAATTATGTTTTATTTTACATTTTATTTGCTTGCAGAGTTTATTGTCATCCATAATGGAATCATCACCAACTACAAAGACCTGAAGAAGTTTCTGGCAAGTAAAACATCACCTCTGCATGCATTCATCCAACCAACCAACCAAAGTGTGTCTCTATTTTGACCATTTGTGTTTGTATGTGTACAGGAGAGTAAAGGCTATGAGTTTGAGTCTGAGACAGACACAGAGACCATCGCTAAGCTAGTGAAGTACATGTATGATAACCGGGAGAGCGATGACATCACCTTCGCCACCCTCGTGGAGCAAGTCACCCGGCAACTGGTAAACACCTTTTCTGTCACCCTGACGACGGACACTTTAAAGGTCATGATTAATGAGAGTGATGTGAAAACACATGTCTTCTCTTCTTTAGGAAGGAGCTTTTGCCCTGGTCTTCAAAAGTGTGCACTTCCCAGGAGAGGCAGTGGGCAGCAGGTAACTTCAACCTTATGTAGTAATTAAATGCATTCATTCAGTTCAGCAGTTTCATTCTGTTCGGTGAAGAAGGTTAAAGTCATTCTCTGTAGACAGTTATAAATGAAACCAGATGGGGTGTTTAACTAAAGCAAAATTAAAGTCATTTGCAGTCCCTGTATGATAAAATTGATGTGACACTTTACAATAAGCTTCCATTTGTTATTGGTAGTTAACTAAATTACTTGCTGTATACAGTGCCTTGCGAAATTATTCATACCCCTTCATTTTTTCACATTTTGTTATGTTGCTGCCTTATGTTAAACTACTTTAAATTACTTTTTTCTCACATCAATATACACTCCCTACTCCATAATGGCAAAGCAAAAAATAGGTTTTTAAAGGGATAGTTCACCCAAAAATGAAAATTTGATGTTTATCTGCTTACCCCCAATGCATCCAAGATGTAGGTTACTTTGTTTCCTCATAAAAACACAAACGAAGATTTTTAACGAAAACCGGTGCAGTCTGCCAGCCTTATCATTGACCTGGATGGGCACCAGACCTTTAAAAGTAAACAAAAACATGCACAGACAAATCCAAATTACACCCCGCGGCTCGTGATGATACATTGATGTCTTAAGACACGAAACGATCGGTTTTTGTGAGAAACTGAACAGTATTTATATCATTTTTTACCTTTGATACACAGCCACGTCCATCTGTCATGTGCACGAGTTTGGCATCAGTCACGTCAAATGAGCACGCGCTCTGGCGTAGAATACGCAAACGCCGGAAGCGATCTGTCGCATGTATACGACACTCATTGTTTACACAGTGCACAGAGATTGTGTGTGTATAGCGGCTATTCAAAATGGTAATTACTTGCGCGTATCCTGATTGTTTAAACCGATTTAAAGCTAAAAGATTACGTTAGTTTGCGCAAACTCATCCGGGACTTTTCACTGATTTCCCCAAAGTCACCTACATCTTGGATGCATTGGGGGTAAGCAGATAAACATCAAATTTTCATTTTTGGGTGAACTATCCCTTTAAAAGATCCCGTTGCATAAGTACTCATACCCTTATGCATGGGACACCCAGAAAAGGGTATGAATACTTACGCAATGGGATCTTTTCAGTTTTTTATTTTTAATAAATTTGCACAAATGTTAAAAACCTATTTTTTTTGCTTTGCCATTACGGAGTAGAGAGTGTAGATTGAAAAAAAAAAAAGTAGTTTAACATAAGGCAGCAACGTAACAAAATGTGAAAAAAAATGAAGGGGTATGAATAATTACGTAGTGGCAATTATTAATCTTAATGTTAATTTCAACAATTACTTATGTAACTTAAAAAGTTGTCTGTTACAGGACTAGTTCACTTTCAGAACAAATATTTAAATGTAATGTACTCACCCCTGTGTCTTTGTTCAGTTGTAAAGAAATTATCTTTAAAGGAAAACTTTTTTAGGATTTTTCTCCATATAGTGGACTTCAATGGTGCTCAACAGATTGAAGGTAAAAAATGCAGATTCAGTGCAGATTCAAAGGGCTCTATTTAATCCCAGCCGAAGAAAAACGGTCTTAACCAGTAAGACAATCGGCTATTTTCTAAAAACATTTACAATTTATATACTTTTCAACCTCAAATGCTTGTCATGTCTAGCTCTATTATGCGCATGTGTACTGTGTAGTCCAGTTCAAGACAGTTAGGGTATGTCGAAAAACTCCCATCTCATTTTCTCCTCCAACGTCAAAATCATCCTACATCGCTGAAGAAGTACCGACCCAGTGTTTACAAAGTGAACCTGCAAAGAAAGTCAAATGTCCTGTACAAAAAAAGGTAAAACAGCGATGTAGTTAATAATTAAAGTTGGAGAAGAAAATTAGATTGGAGTTCTTTTGACAAGCATTTGTGGTTAAAAGTGTATAAATATTAATATATTTAAGAAAATGGCCGATCATTTTGCTAGATAAGGTCTTATTCCTCGGCTGGGATTGTTTAGAGCCCTTTTAAGCTGCATTTAAACTGCATTTTTAACCTTCAATCCGTTGAGCACCATTGAAGTCCACTATTTGGAAAAAAATCCTGTAATGTTTTCCTCAAAAAACATTTCTTTGCTACATAATATCTTGGGTGGGTAGTTAATGCATTAACTAACGTTAACTAATGGGACCTTGTTGTAAAGTGTTAGCAAAATTTAATTATCGAAGCACAACAAGTGAAATGCCTTTGGTAGAAATGTAATATGAACACTTGTTGAGGGTTAATGCAGAGGCCAGAACCAAATTATCTTTGCCCATCAGTTTATATCCAAACAGTATGAGCAGAGTAGGTTTATTATCAAAATACTGCAGATTTGCGTTGATTTCTGATTAGACCACCAAGAGAATGTGATTTTTGTGTATGTTTCTTTTTTTTTTTTTGTGGAAATGTTCTAGTTAAAGATTGAAACCCAATGTGGGGAAATTTTTTTTTTTATATAGATAAACATGTTTCATGATAAATCTTAAACACTATAATTACACACATTTAGGTGTCCTTCCTTGAAATTAAGCTTAAAGGATTAGTTTACTTCTAGAACAAAAATTTACAGATAATTTGCGATCCGAGATGTTCATGTCTTTCTTACTTCAGTCGTAAAGAAATTATTTTTTTTGAGGAAAACATCTCAGGAATTATCTCCATATAGTGGACTTTAATGGTGCCCCGAAGTTTGAAGTTTCTTCTTCAACTTCAAAATCGTCCTGCATCTTTGTTTTACCTTTTATTGTAAAGGGCGTTTGATCTTCTTTGCATGTTAACTTTGTAACCACTGGGTCGGTACTTCTGCAACGATGTAGGACGATTTTGAAGATGGGGAAGAACATGAGATTGGAGTTTTTCGACCTACCCTAAGTGTCTTGAACCGGAAAGAACAGAGTTTACGCAGACATAGACAAGCTTTTGATGTTAGAAAGTACATATATAGTGAGTTTGTTTAGAAAATTCGCTAGATAAGAACCTTTTTCCTTGGCTGGGATCTTTTAAGCTGCATTTTGCAAGCATCATTGAAGTCCATTACATGAAAAGAAATCATGAAATATTTTCCTCAAGAAACATAATTTCTTATCGACTGAAGAACGAAAGACATGAACATCCTGGGGTGAGTAAATGATCTGTACATTTTTGTTCTGAAAGTGAACTCCTTTAATATTTTAACTAAGTAAATGATTAACTTGCAATATGCTATTTATGAATCGTTAGAAAGCCCTATCAACTATACTACATTACAGTACAACTAAAAGGATCAACCAAATCAGATTTTTAAATAAAAGTCTTATTTTAACTTCTCAAACTGATTTTTTTTTTGTATCCTTTCAGGAGAGGAGGTCCATTGCTGATTGGAGTTAGAAGTGACCACAAGCTTTCCACAGATCACATCCCCATCCTGTATCGTTCCTGTGAGTTTACACATGTGCATTGAGCTCACACCGTATGCAGAACAGTTTATATTTGCAAAAAAACCCGGCACATATGCTGTAAAATCATTGAAAGTAATGCTCAAACAGCTCAGATGCTCAGATTCAAATGACCCATCTCTGTCCAATGGAAGTGATTTCTTTTCACTTATATCTGTCAATTAAGAAGTCCAGAAATAAAGTAAAAAAGATTGCCAATTAATAAGCTTTCATATAATGGCAAAAACAACATGCGTTTAAGTATGTTGTCATGCATAATGCATGTAGTTTGCTTGCAGTATCCTGCTTCTGATAACAGATACTCATGTTGCAATTCATTATAAATATTATTCTTGCATATATCCTTTTTAGACTTACCAAGAATAAAGTTAAACCTCTCTGGTTTGTTCTATAATGATTGATAATGTTATCTGTGTCTTTTTATACAGCTGGCAAAGATAAAAAGAGCTGCAATACTCTGCCCAGGATGGACGAGGACACGTGTCTATTTCCTGTGGATGAGAAAGCCGTGGAGTACTACTTTGCATCTGATGCCAGGTCTGTTTCTTTCCGTTTCACCTCATCCATTTGCTTTCTTTGTTAGTTTTATCTTTATATTGTGCAGAGAGAATTTGTTTGCACTGGTGTTTTTCAAACATTCAAAAGAATGGAGTGGATTTAAACAGAATAGGTGTTAAAATGGCTTTATTTGACGTCACTGCAGTGCTGTCATCGAGCACACCAATCGGGTCATCTTCCTCGAGGATGATGATATCGCAGCAGTGCGTGACGGGCGTCTCTCCATCCATCGGATCAAGCGCACAGCAGGAGATCACCCGGCCCGCGCCATCCAGACCCTGCAGATGGAACTGCAGCAGATAATGAAGGGTAAGGACAGATGCGTATTCTGCGCAAACATAACAAGAGCTGATTGAAATCACAAATTCCAACCTGATTGACTGGCGTCTAGGCAGTTTTCACAGGTTTTTATCAGTGGGCTGGATGCAAAGTTTCAAGTAAAGATCTTTCAGAGGAAGCCGTAGTCCTAAGATTAAACATTATTTGCAAGGTTTGTCACTTGGCAGGAAATAGCTGATAGATTTAAATGAGTATTAATCATCTAATTGGCATTAATACAACACACAGATGCTGGACTACAAATAGCAAGTGTGCAAAACCAGTTTTTAACAACAAGTTAATTGTGTCTATTTGATAATTCATTAATATATGAGTATGTTATGTCCACAATTCTAATGCATTATTTTATTACCATTAATGTACTCCCACTGCTCTTATTATTACTAACCGCATTTGTGCTGATTCTGCTGAAACTGATTAAACAAATTGAAGATTATTAATCAAAAATAAATCAATTACATAAACTATTAAATAAAAAGGGTTGCAGTTGATCAGATATAAAACATGGGTGACACTTTACAATAAGGTTCATTAGTTAACTACATTTGTTAACAAAAACTAATAATGAACAATACTGCTAAAGCATTCATAAATCTTAGTTAATGTTAATTTAAAGAATGGTGTGGACTTCCTCATTCCTGACAGTACAGTGTTATAATTAACAAATGTATAGCTTAATATTCAACAATCTGGTTATATGAGAATAACCGGAAACTCCCAGGAAACAGAGCAACAGAAAGAAAAAAACACAGCCCACACGCATATTATTTATGCTTAATGCTAATTATTTGCAGTGTTTGACGTGTTGCACATTTTGGTAATCATATTTTGCCTGTAAAGTCTGAGGTTACTCCTCTGACGTCATTGAGAGATATTTGCCTCTTAGACTTGATTACATTCATTGTACAAAACTGTCATTGGGGAAATACACAGATGATTGGATACAAACCAACCACACCCTATGTGACCCACATTAAGACTGTAAGGTTAAATCAAGTTTTTAGGATGTTTATGGACGAATATCTCAATGCAGCTTCCATATAAACCTTTAAGAGAGAAATGACTGGCATAAACCAGAGATGGTATCAATGAGGGCAACTGTAACTACAGTAATGCGCCAAAAGTATGCAGTTAAACAATGATTTGCATTTGTCCTCATGAAGCACCAGTTTCATATAACAACTTGGCTTTTGAGATCGCTATTGCATGTTTTTTTGAAACAAACAATCTGGACAAATCGATTCCAGAATCAGACATTTCCAACTTTATGAACTAATCCCCATTTCAGGAACATTTTGTCATTTTTGCACATCAGGAATTTGGTAACACTTTAGTTTAGGGACCATTTCTTACTATTAACTCTTTTCCTGGTACCATTTTTAAGAAAAGGTAGAAGTCACCTTCAGCGTTTTTTGTTCATTTTTACAATTTTTATGGCCCCCAGAAAGTTTGGTTGTATGATTATCTGAATAGACACTGTCAAACAAAACAAACAAAACCTCTGCCTTTAAACAAAACAAAAAAACTTTGCTTTATGCATTCTGTTTTTATCAACACTTAATTATGATAGTTTGAACATTTTTCAGAAGATATGCACAAGCACATCCAACCACCAGTGAAAAGACAGAAAGCCTGGAAATTTCTCAGTGGCGGGAAAACTGTTAACTAGTTGCTTATTAGCACACATATTTGCTGTTTATTAGAACTTATAAAGCACATATTAATGCCTTATTCTGCATAACCATATTTCAGATCCCTTACTCCTGCCTTAACTTAACATCTTCCTTAGTAATTGTCAATAAGCAGCAAATTAAGAGTTTATTAAGATAAAAGTCATAGTTAATAGTTATTTAATAGTGAAAATCAGTCCCCAAACTAAAGTGTGACCAAGAATTTTAGTTACTCTTAGCCATTCTGAGCGACTGCAGGAGGTGCTTTATTTCATTCTGCATCATTAGGAGTTTAAGCGAGTAGCGCTGAAACCCTATTGTAATTGTTAGAATGGCCAAGGATCATCAATCTCCACATAAAACTGATCGGGCAGACCAAACCGTAAATCGTAGAGATTTGTAACTTGGAGGGATGGTAGTACTCACACCGTCTACAGCGTCACCAAAGCTTGCCCCAATTGGCCTGACAGGGGCACTACAGCGATCAAAAGTACAAAATCACTCATAACTCCTAAACTGTTATCGTTGGAATCTTTGGCTCACAAAATTTTGGGGTATGTAGCATTTTCTGAAAAACCTACACTTGCAAACTAGTCCTAGGTTTTTCGCCCATTCTGAACCAAACCAGTGCAGGAAGACTCTCTGGGGAGTAAATATCAATAATTATCAAAAAAGTTTAACTTTTGACTCTCCGTCGCAAGGGGACGCTAAAACATTTGAAAGGGGCAGGGCTGCCTTTACTAAAATGGCTATAGCTTTTGAACAGAATGAAATATCTTTGCCAAACTCAAAACGTGTGTGTAAGAGCTGAATCTGAGGTCACATGAAAAAAGTCCTGTTGAAAATCTTGAAAAGTCTTTGTCCAAAGTGCCACAAGTGCCTAAAAGGACTTTTGTGTATCTCAAGAAACTTAGTCATAGGCAGATGAAATTTCAGCACCTATTAGGCAAGGTTAACGGAGGTTGATCGAAACGAAACTCAGTGGGCCTGTTTGACTCACAGCCCTAAAGGTCTGTGAAAAATTTGAAAGAAATCGGCCACTGGGGCGATATCACATTGTATATTGCGTGGTTTTTCACACATATGTACACTATTTGTATCGTATGATAGACCTCCGCTTTCCAAACAACTTTGCTTCTAGAACCTCTGCTGTCAATCAAACCATTTGTTAAATGATTGAGAAAAAAAAAAAAAAAAAAAATATATATATATATATATATATAAATATAAATAAATAAATAAATAAATAAATAAAAACTTATGTGAACTAGTCAGTTTTTCACTCAATCTTGGAATAAAAACATTGGAGTACAATTATTTGGACTGTCTAGGTCAATAATTATCAAATATTTTTGACATTTACCCTATACCCTAGCTCTAACTGAGTACTTTAGGAAAGGAGCCTGTCCAAATATACCCAAAAGCCTATAAAGTCTATATACGAAAACTCAACTCAACACTTCACAAAAACCGGTGAGAACATGCGGCAGGTGTGAAGATATTTGACTCACAGCCCTAAAGGTCTGTGAAAAATTTGAACGAAACCGGCCACTGGGGCGATATCGCATTGTATATTGCGTGGTTTTTCACACATACATACAATATTTGTATTGTATGATAGATCTCCACTTCCTGAGCAACTTTGCCTCTAGAACCACAGCTGTCAATCAAACCATTTGTTAAATGATTGAGAAAATATAAAGTGCGATTATCTGGACTCTCTAGGTCAATAATTATCAAACATTTGTTGACATTTACCCTTTGGTAGTTTAGAAAAGGAGTCCGTCCAAATATATCCAAAAACTTCACAAAAACCATTGGGCACATGCGGCAGGTGATTCTAAACATGCATGGAAAGTTTTAGGGAAATTGCACAACAGCTGGCGCTATTGTAAAAAAAGAAAAAAAAATATTTATAGAAAAAAATTATGTTTCTATGATAAATGACGTGGATTTACCAAAAATGTGTTTTTTTTTTTTTGTCATTGATTTAGGTCATTACAGCCTTGATAAATAATATGATGTATCTTTTTTCATATGTGCTTAAATGCCTTAAAGCGCATGAACCCTGGTAATCGCTGCATTTGGCTAGATTTTTTAAAGATAATATTGCACATTTTCAAAGGCCTTCATCTCTTTGCTCTCCTCTCACTTGTATTTCATTTGAGCCTCCTGATTTCCACATCTTTCCAGTTCTGTGCAGTACATATCTTGCACTCTGTGACCTGACTGTGTTTATGCGTCTGAGGCTGGGAGACTCAAAGCAGTCACTCGTACTCGAAGTTGAGGAGCTGACATGTATCAGAGCAAATTTGTGCTTGCTTCCCGGCCACCAGAGAGCAGTATATAGCTTCAAATGTGCACTGCTTTATATTTCTCCATCTTTATTGCTCCTCCTCCATCTCTCCATCCACTCCTTCCCTCATTTTTCCTCGCCTCCCTACATTTCATCTGACCTATTGTGAAGAGAAAAAAAAAAAACAATTCTCATGACCTAATTTCAGGGTATAGCATTCCCTCAGTTATTCTCGCATTCCTGCTGTGTATCTCAATGATTTTGTGAGGAAAGAATTAATGAAGAATTTCTAATCGAGCAGAAAATTAAGGGCTTTGGTTTTGCTCGGCGTCAGTGGCTGAAATCTCTTAATCCCATCAGACTGTCTGTAATCAGCTATTTATGATGATAATTTTTCAGTCAGGGCTTACGACGCCTCCCAGATGGCCTTTAAGAGGAGAGCCGTTCCAGATGACATTTTCCTCAAAAATATGACACAATAATTCACTCAGCACAACAGAATGCAGTGATTTTGTGATGCTTATCACCTACAAAAAAACTCCCTTTCGTGCTTCACTACAATATTCTAATGTAATTTGCCATTTGCTAACTTAACCATTTCTTCTTTAAAAACAGGAAACTTCAGTTCCTTCATGCAGAAGGAGATCTTCGAGCAGCCAGAGTCTGTGGTCAACACTATGCGAGGAAGAGTTAACTTTGAGAACAACACAGGTAAGACCAGCTGTGCTCAGATCAGCGAGTCATTTCCAGACCAGATATAAGAAAAGCTTCTGAGGAATTCTCAATTCTTGTGAATATATGGGGGAGGGAATTCTACACTGGTCGGACGAAATTGATTTAATGGGAACGATGTGTCTTTGCAAACATTTGCCAGCTGACTCTTCACACTTACTGTATGTGTTGACTTTGGTAGAACTGAATGGTCAGTCAACTGCATCATTGTCAATAAAACTGGACTTATGAGTAATGAGTCAGATTTCAGGAGAATGCCAAGTAGCAGGTTTCTGGCTAGTCTTAAGTGACTGGGAATAGCTGACTTTTCCCGGATTTTTACTTTATGCTGGATTTTCTTAATTTGCGTTTGTGTGTCTGTGCAGTGATCTTGGGAGGGCTGAAAGACCACATTAAAGAGATCCAGAGATGTCGGAGGCTCATCATGATCGCCTGTGGGACCAGTTACCATGCTGGAGTTGCAGTATGTACTTCATTAAACAAACACACACAGGCCCACTTCACACCTGGAATTAGTTTGGGTTTTCCAGCAAACGGACTCCTATTGAAGGCACATTGTGATGCCACATTTGGAGCTGGTTGGGGTTGGCTAATAACAATTAACAGGGTTGTAAATGCAACAAAATATTTTATTTGAAACATTAGTTTCAATTAGTGGTTAGCTAATATATTACCAAGGCCAATGTATGTCACCCTGGAGCACAAAACCAGTCTTAAGTAGCACAGGTATATTTGTACCAATAGCCAAAAATACACTGTATGGGTCAAAATTATCTATTTTTTTCTTTTATGCCAAAAATCATTAGGGTATTAAGTCAAAATCATGTTCCATGAAGATATTTTGTAAATTTCTTACCATAAATATATCACAACTTTAATTTTTGGTTAGTAATTTGCATTTCTAAGAACTTAATTTGGACAACTTTAACCCTTAAATGCATACCTCGGGTCTTTAGTGACCCAGGACGTCATTTACTGCCCTCTCCCTCTCCCAAGTTTGACAAACTTTCTTAGTATTCCTCAATCGATTATTTATGAACGATATAACAAGAAAAAAACAACAGAATATAAAAGAATGTCTGTTTTCTGATTGTTATTTTGTAAAAAGTGTTTAGGGTCGCTGGAGACCCGAGGTGTGTATTAGCGTAAGTATATATTTGTGCACAAAGATATGTAAACGTCTGATGACTAAATACGTGCAATTCACCTTTTGCTCGAGGTGGCACTGTTTCATAGACAATAATGACGTGATGTTTCACTCATAACTATCGTAGGAATAAAACAACAGTATGTCATCAGCAAAAATTGAACTGGTTTGAATGGCTTTACTGCAGAGCAATTTCTGTGCGCCATAAAATATAAATGTCACTGTTATTTGATGGTGGATGTGGTGAATAAGCTGCTAGCGATCAAACTATTGACTTTAAAGTCATTGAAAACGATAGTTTTGAGAATATGGTTGAGATTGATATCAACCAGATGCTGAATGTACTGTGGAAATGCATTCTGAGGGTGATGGCGATCAAAAAATCTGCTCAAATTGATCCCTTCTATGTTTTGAAAGGTTACGAAATATGGTTTATTTTATTATTTTGTAATTGTTCTTGAAATATCAAGAGTTTTTTGCTATTGCAGTTAGAGATCCATTCGTGCTGGATATATAGGTCCGGGTCGCTAAAGACCCGAATATGTAATGATGATTGGTGAAAAATGTATGTGTTTAAGGGTTAAAGGTGATTTTCTCAATTTTTTTTTTTTTTTGCACACTCAGATTCGAGATCATTCAGCTGATGTATAAATCTCAATTTCAAAAAATTGACACTCGTCTGGTTTTGTGGTCCAGGGTCACATATTAAAAATGACTTCCAGAACAAAAATGTACAGATAATGTACTCACCCCCTTGTCTTTCTTTCTTCAGTCGTAAAGAAATAGTTTTTGTGGACAAAATTTCAGGAATGTTCTCCATATAGTGGACTTCTATGGTGCCCCTGAGTTTGAACTTTCAAAATGCAGTTTAAATGCAGCTTCAAAGGGCTCTAAACTAGCGAATCGATTGTTTGTTTTCTGAAAAAAAAAGTCTATTTATATTCTTTTTAACCTCACATGCTCATTTTGTCTAGCTCTGCGTGAACTGCATTCTGTTGTAATACAGTTAGAGTATGTTAAAAAACTCAACCTCAATCTCATTTTCTCCCCCAGCTTCAAAATCACTGTTTTACCTCACTTACATCACTGTTTTTACCTTTTTTGTAAAGGGTGTTTGACCTTCCTTGCGCATTAACTTTGTAAACACTCGGTCGGTACTTCTGCAGTGATGTAGGACAATTAAGTTGGAGGAGAAAACGAGATGGGAGTTTTTCAACATACCCTAACTGTCATGAACCAGAATGCACAGCATTCACACAGAGCTAGACAAGACGAGCATTTAAGGTTAAAAAAATATACAAATTGTATATTTTTTAAAAAAAATAAATAACCGATCGTTTGCTAAATAAGACCATTCTCCCTCGGCTGGGATCGTTTAGAGCCCTTTGAAGCTGCATTTAAACTGCATTTTGGAAGTTCAAACTCGAGGGCACCATAGAAGTCCACTATATGGAAAGAAATCCTGAAATGTTTTCCTCAATCAAAAACATGAACATCTTGGATGACAAGGGGGTGAGTAAATTATCTGTAAATCTTTGTTCTGTGTGTTTGCCTTTTTATTACTAATAACAGAAAGGCAACTATCCAATAAATATTTTATTCCGCGAACCTTGCAAACTCCAACTATTGGATCTTTTGAAGTGTGCATTTGTAGCCTGGATAAAAACAAGTATTCTCAGTGCACTGCAGTCTGTCTGTGTTGAATCTTCCCTCACTTCTCACTTAAAACAATTACTTAGTAGGGAAACACAATAAACTGGATATCTTATTTATTATCTGTCATATGACACAAAACATTTTGAAATCCAATTACATTGGAGACTTGGAATCCAAGGTGTAAATGCAATCCAGCTGAAGACTGTCTGGATATGAAACACATGTTAATGTCAGGTGTGAAGGGGGCCACAAAGACGTGTATAAGTTTAAATTCAGCATTTAAAGGGGTCATATAAGGAAAAAAAACAGCAGTGCTTTAAGATAGGGAACACTTATTCACAATTAACTATGACTTTTCCTTCAATAAATTCCTAATTTGCTGCTTAATATTTAGTACGGTAGTTGTACATTTAGTTATTGGGTAGGATTAGGGTTGTAGAATAAGGTCATGTAGAATAAGATATGAATATGTGCTTAATTAGTACTAATAAATGGCTAATATTCTAGTAATATGCAACTAATTAACAGATTAAGGGCTAGTTTCACAGACAGGGCTTGGACTAATTAGGATATTAAAGTAATTTGTATAAACATGCCTTAGAAAAAATATTACTGGTGTGCATCTTGAGACAAAACATGGACACTGACGTATTTTGAGATCAATCAATGCAAGTTTCCTTTAGCTGAAACAGCTCAGAGTTCATTTTAGTCTGGGACTAGGTTTAAGCCTTGTCTGTGAAACTAGGGGTAAGAGACTTAAATTAAAATAAAGTGTTACCGAAAAAAAGACATTTAGACATTCGAGCTCAGTGTTGTGAAAACGTATTGTAACTTTCAGAACTTAAACAGTGCAAAAATGTACAATGTAATGTTTTGTAAATGGGCAGCTACTAAAAGATGTCGAACCGCATACTATAATTGAATCTGCTTTTACTCATTTTGGTGGGGATTTACAGAGCAGTATTAAAGGTACGGCTAAATGAAAAATGCCCCATTTTGTTCTAAAGGTACTGTCACGTTTTCTTTTGTTTGGTGAATTTCTGTGGGTGAAATCCAGTGATTTTGATAGGAGTCCACACAATCTGCAATTTTATGAGGGCAAAAGACTTTCCAGCGCAGATTTTGTGAGGGGTTAAAGTTGGTTACACAGATCTGCCATGCTGACCAAATGAAAGCTGCTTGGCTTAAAAGTAACTTCATAAACCGCTACACTGTTGGCAATAAACAATGGACCCTTTTTGCTGAAATGTCACTAGTGTGACTAGAAAGAATAGATGATTATCATGAAAAAGCACAAACACTCTTCAAAAAAACCTTGACTAACCGTCAAAAGTTGACTTTAGGTTAAAATGATTTTAAAAGTTACATATAACAGAAATAAAATGTCTTTATCACTATCATATGTTGTTGCATCATATCTGATTACAACATCGTAATTGATTCCTGCTGGTTCTGTTTCTCGCTTAGACTCGTCAGGTACTGGAAGAACTGACCGAACTTCCTGTCATGGTGGAGCTGGCTAGTGATTTCCTGGATCGAAACACGCCTGTTTTCCGAGATGATGTGTGCTTTTTCATCAGCCAGTCAGGTTGGCTCGCATGCTTGTGTGTGTGTGTGTTGTGTATTATGTTTTTTGAGACAAGACAGTCATCTGAACTCTGATGTGTGTGTTTAGGAGAGACAGCTGACAGCCTGTTGGCTCTGCGTTACTGTAAGGAGAGAGGCGCCCTGACGGTGGGCATCACCAACACTGTGGGGAGCTCCATCTCCAGAGAAACAGACTGTGGTATTCATATCAATGCCGGCCCAGAGATTGGTGTGGCTAGCACTAAGGTGGGTTTGGCTTTTTGGTTTGTTTCTTAATTTGTCCAAAACAGTTTTTACCTTTAAACATTTTAAACTTTGCATGTTTTCGGAATGTTTATTATATCAAAACTCAAAATATGTCATTTCCATACCTAAACTACATATTTTACAGTCACCATTATGCAGATTGATCATAAACACAGCTAAAAAGCTTGTTACCACTGTTGCCATCCTTTACAAAACTTATATCTACCACAGTTTTATAATAGGTAGAATGCAAAAAGTTTCAATACAAGCATTTGAGTCAAATGTAATTTATGCAATATTTCAAATCTTTAAATGGGTCCTATTATGCTCTTTTACAAAGTCTTTATTTTGTTTTGGGAGTGCACTAGAACATGCTCTCATGCTTGGTTCGAAAAACGCATTATTTTCCACATACTTTACATTATTACAATAGCTTTCTCCCCAGCCTGGACAAAAGGCTCGAGCAGTTCCAGTTTTGATAAAGGCCCGCCTTCCGAAAAACGAAATGTGTGGTGATTGGTTAGCATTCCCACTTCACTGTGATTCGCGCACAGCTTAGACGGCGTTTCAGTTGTGCTACGCCCCTTCCCAAAGCAGCAAGTTTTGTTTACAACTATTAGCACAAGCTAGATTAAAGTGATTCTTACGTTTTAAAATATGGATATTTTTCTTACAAAAACACATCGGTTCGCTACCGGAGGCTTTTATTGACCCCTACGGAGCCATGTGAGGCACTTTTTATTATGGATCAATGCACTTTGATGGACTGGTTTTGGACTGATGGAGAGAAACACCAGTCTATGCCGTTCTAAAGCTTGGGAGTGCCAGGATAATTTTTTTTTAACTCCGATTGTAGTCGTCTAAAAGAAAGAGTCGTATATACCTAGGATGCATGGAGGGTGAGTAAATAATACGCTACAGTAGTGTTGGTCCTATCGTCAGCCTGCGAGATCGCCGATACATGATATTATCATTATTGTGCTAATTTATTATATATTTATTTAATTATTTAAATGCCCGAAATCAGCTCTAGCATAGGGCTAGTGAAGCTATCTACTCTGTATGATGAATAAATCTCTTAACGCACACTGCACACGTCTATGGCGTGGCTCCGAGGTGACCACCGATGATCGTCACTCTAGTCAGTGCTTGTGTTTACATCAGCCGTGGCTCCGCATGTGTTTCGACCCCCTGTACCGCACACATCAACGGGGCGGCTCCGACACGGCGACCGGAGCAGATCGTGGACACTTTAGTCAATGCTTGCCTTTATACCAGCCACAATGTGGCTCACTGAAGCATCCCAGGAGTGGCTGTGGACTTTACGATTTGTAAATTTGTAGATGTTTTTTATGACCAAACATACACAACACACACTGACTAAAATTTAAAGTGAAAAAGCATAATAGGATTCATAATTTAACTTACGGGAGAAAATCAACTTGCCACAGCAGTTTAAAATTAGTGTGATTCTGTGGAAAAAGTATGGATTTGGCAACCCTCCATCCAATCCAAAGCGATGGAAATACTCTGCATATTGACAACGACTCCCTGATACGCAGAAATTATATTCAGCATTAGAAAACAATGCTGCGCAAGGCTTTAAAATAAAAACGCACACAATGAATGGCGACTGTAGAAAGCAAAAGCTAAATCCCGGACATTTTGGCCGGATGCATTTTTTAGGTCCAAAAAGAGGACATGTCCTCGGGAAAGAGGATGTATGGTTACCCTGTCAGCCTGTTTGTATCCTACTATTTGATTCACTCTTGTATCTTATGACAGAACAGCTGATCACTTGTCTTTGGAAAAGATTATTTTAGTCACTCACGACAGAAACAGCGAATCTCTTTAAAAACTGGCTGTTATTCTTACTACATTGTATTGCTATAATTCGTATAAGTTTTACCCGCCAACTGGCCTATTACATATACTCGCCAGTGACGATCTTTACTCGCATTTGGCGCTTGGCAAGTTTTGATTTTAGGCCCTATCAAATGTTCTTTTAGTATAATTAATAAAAAAAGGGCATTATGCAATTCATTTGATTTATTTGAATCAATTTACACTCTTAGTAAATTTAAATTAGTTATAAATAATGATAGCTATTTTTTTCAGACTGTACCATCTGATACTGATACTAATGCTCAAGCAGCCTACAGTTGCTATGGTTACTTCTCAGGGATTCAACCTCCTCTGTTCTTGTGCATCTGAAAATACACATTCTGACTTACCTGTAATCTCCCTTTTTTGTTAACAAAGTGTTATTTGAAAACTGTTGAAATCTTCCATATGTAGTATGTAGGGTTAAAACTGTTAACATATGTAACTTTGGGAAGTTCAAGCCTTAATTAGGTGTCAGACCCCCCTGCAAACCCCTTTGTAATTCGCACCGTTCTCCAGCCCATTTCCGCCAATTTTCTAGCATCCAATGCTCAGTACAAGATTTTTTTCACCAATTACCGTGCATTACTAAGTGAACGGCCCACTTGGCAGCCATCATTATGTGTTTTAAATTGGCCTATAACCTGAAGCCATCCCATAGCCAGGGGCCCTGTTTTAGAGATATCCATCATTAATTTACCCATTTAGAAACATGTCCAATATGCTACAGTCATACTACAGCAAGTACACATGGGAGCTTGGTTATCCATTATACTACCAAAAAAATTGTTAAATGTGAATTCAGTAGTTTGGTGCCAATTTAAAACACTTTACATAATAAAACATTCTGTGGTGTGTCATCTGAATGTTTTGCTCTCACTAATCTGATATTACTCATGCATAAAAATTGGCACATGCATCAGTGTTAATAGTCTTGTTTTCGTCTAACCAAACTCATTTCAAATGACAAATCAATTGACATTTTCGGCAACAAATAAAAACGAGATGAAAATGTTAGGGAGAGACGATTTGGAAAGAGATTCATTCAGAACGAATCTACTGTGTGGTTAAGATGTTAAATGCATACGTTTGAACTGTATCATACCCTATTGATCAATCCGGCAGGATATAAGCTAGCATACATTTGCTGCACATCTCATAAAATGTTAAAAAATGTCGATAACTGGGAGTAAGAGAAGAGCAGACATATAGATAAATTTGACGACGCAAAAGAGAACTCAATTTAGTCCGTTTTTCTGAGCGCACACAGCACACAAGTACTTTTGCATCTCATGAACAAAGAAACACACACAAAATGATGTAGAATTGTCCGTTTTAATGAGTATTCATGATTAGCTAAATATCAGATGTATATCAGTACATTGCATCCAAGCATTCGGTTTTAAAGGGACAGCAGCTAAATTTAGTTGCCATTGTCTGTGGCATTGATGTTAAATGAACACTAAACCCCCCCCCCCCCCCCCCCGGTAAATAAGTTGAGTTTTTTGAATACTATTCTGCTGCTTTCCTGTTCTGGTGATATCACTTTTAGCATAGCTTAGCATAGATCATTGAATCCTATTAGACCAGTAGCATTGCGTTCAAAAATGACCAACGAGTTTCCATATTTGTCCTATTTAAAACTTGACTCTTCTGTAGTTATATTGTGTACTAAGACCGGCGGAAAATGTAAAGCTGCGATTTTCTAGGCTGATAAGATTAGGAACTACACTTTCATTCCGCCGTAATAGTCAAGGAAGTTTGCTGCTGTAATATGGATGCAGCAGGCGTGATATTACTGCGCCTGCTTCGGCCATGTTACAGCAGCAAAATACCTTGAATATTAATTTTAATATAAAGTCATGTCACATGTCACAGCAGTTTAATCTATCTGTCATGATTAAAAATGTAATATCAAATCTATACAATGAGTTTGGTAATTTTAGAGAAACGCTTAATAAATTCATTACACTGTAAATACACCTATTAGATTTTAGCCGACTAAATCTACTGTAAAACTAAAACAGATTCAGATGACTAAAATATGACTAAAACTAAATGACATTTTAGTCAAAAGATTATGACTAAGACTAAATCAAAATTTGCTGTCAAAACACTGATATGCATAATACTAAGCTAACAACAGTTTAACAAAGTTAACAAAAGTGAGTTGTCCAAAACTTCAGAAGTGTACTTTTTTATGATTAGTCCCACAAGGTTGTGGAATGTGCCACAAAACTAGAATTTTACAGAATATTCCAAAATGTTACAGAAGCTTCTGGAATGTTCCCATCCTTGCAAAAATATCTTTAAAAAATGCAAAATTAGTACAAAATCTTATTTGTACAAACCAATGTTTTATAATCGATGATAGAACTTCTAAAATTTACCTGACCTAAATATTTACAAATATATTGATACGTAAAAAAAAAAAAAAAAATCAGTAGAATAATAATTATTAGCCTCACAGAATTGAAGAACCATAAAAAAAGTTTAGTGAAACAAGTTTTTGCTGAACAACCATTAAATTTTGTTATCTGGTATCTTTGGTTTCTTTTAAAAGTACATGCTTGAGTTGAACCCTGCTGATTTAAATGTGACAAATTGACAATTAAGATCTGGAACTAGAACTCCAAGTGTTCCATACCATCCTGAATCACTGTTACATGACAACCAATATGCCAGATTCAAACCTGTGTCTCTCACAACCCGCACCACAGCTCAGAAGGTCTGGAGCATGTGTTTTAACCTCTGTTCCACATCTTTGACCACTACATTCAAGTTTAATGAAGTCACAACACATATTTGAAAAGAAAAACTGTTCTTGGAACCATGTGCCTAAGGAGCAGCTGGATTTGGCTGGATGAGAGATGTTAATACTGAGAGAAGAAATATGACCACAAAGTAGACTGCACTTTTCATACTCTCACTGTTCCTGTCTTTCTCTACCCCTACTTGCTTTCAGAGGAAAAATGGCATTTCTGTTAACGTGTCATGCAAGAATGACAAGAGCCAGTTGCCAGCAAGACCTCCAGTTGATTTATGACAGGGCTTCATTAGGATAGAAACATGTATGCCTGCAGACTGAAGGAGGTGATATAATTGCCTATGGTAAATATCAGATTACACTGAAACAATGAGAGTGTGGTGCCAAGACATTGCCAAATTCATGCATTGGAATTTTAGTCCTACTTTCTTTAGCTCTTGAAGCAATTGGGCAGGCCATTTTCAGTGAGTTTAAATGATAAGTTACAGACTCCTTCGGATGTTTTCCAGGTTTCAGATGAGATGCAGGACTCTACAGTTGAGGATCAGACCCTCATTAGATCAGTGGTTTATTTGTTTCTGCATTCAAGACTAATTATGATGCAGTTGTAACTGAAAAAACTCCCAAAGGTTGTTAATGGCCACGTGTTAAACCCCCCTACCACAAAAGGTTGGGGCCATAAAAATTGCATGTAAGTCACAAAGCACTGAATTTATGCTGAGATCATATAATGGATTGTTCGTTAACAAAATGGACCTTTTTATTTTTTTATATTATTGCAAAGAAACATTTTAGTATTTCTTCATCCTCCACAGTCAGTTGCACAATCTCTTTCAGGTCTGTGTCCATTCTGGCATGGATGCCCACTTCTCTCCAACGCCAATCTTATGTTAATCTTGAGTACCTATAGAGTAGTATTGCATCCTTCACATCTCCAAAGAGTCTTTAGTTTTATCAGATTTATAAAAGACAGATACAGCTATACCACTTCTCTCTAAAGACAGTCAAGCTCCTGGAGGCGTGCTGTGGGCTGAGCTGAAGAGCTGAAGCTGAAAAGCACGCACAGCTTTTGCGTAGCGATCGTTTGCAAGCTGTGACATCCAAATGAACAAAACAAGGACAAAAGCTTTATTGACTTGGCTAAAATCAGATCCAGTCATACGATCCAGAATCGGATCCCGACAACTTTCGTTAAACCTAAATGAAGCGCGTTGGTGGGCGTGCTCTTGCTCTCACTCTGGTTGATGTGTGCGCACGCTTTTCCTGGAAAAGTGCCCATACAAGGAATCTCGCCTTTTATGATGTCATACACGGCCAAGCTTACCAAAACTTCTATAAATCCCGAAGAAGTGTCAAACGCCCAACTCATTTTTTTTTAGGCTTTAGTCATGCTTAGCATGACAATCCAACTCCGTGTAAAGAAGTCATTCAGTTCATCCATTTTTCCAACCTTTAAACCACTCATCCTGTAAAGGGTTACAAGGATGCTGGAGCCAATCCCAGCATCTGAGGCCAAGGCAGAGAAAACGGATGGATGACCAGTCCAAGCAATTCCCAATGTTTCACATCGCATTACAGTTTGAATTCCTGTTGATGTCAATGATAAACATGCCGTCGTGTTGTGATGTACGGATGGAAATCTGGTAATCGGAAGATTGTTCACGATCTCCAAGAAGTGATTCCTGAGCTATTACCTTTGTGTTCTTGAGTAGGTTCTTCCTGGGGGTGCATATCCTGGTAAAATGTCTATGATGCCATTCTATGGTGACAGGGATAAAATTATTGGAAATTGAGCCCACTGGCACTGGTTGTGTGGTGGTGAATTCCAATTCTGTTGTGTTACTGTATTAACGTCTTTTTCGAATTTTATGAACATGAATTTGACACTTTGTTGCTCTGTAAAATGGTGCTCAGTTTCCTGCGGTGCATTGTGATCGTAATGATTTCTCAAGAGTCTCAGATGAATACCCTTTGGAGGGTTGGTCATTCTGGAAGCTGTTTCCCCAACTGGAACTCTCATCACAAAGAGAATGACACTCTGACTTTCTCATCTATCCATCAATAAAAGCAGAAATCCATCCATCTGTGTTTCTTTTATCCTCCCACTTTTTAGTTCCCAACTCGTGTTTTTCCAGATCGGGGCATTAAGTGTCCACACAGGACTTTGTTTGTTGGATGTTTTTAAGAAGAATACAAATGTGCGATCATGCACCCTCAAGTGAAGGTTATCTGTATTTTTTGCTTGCTGTCTAAATTGCCCTTAAACCACACTTTTAAAATGTCAGGACATTTGAGAATCGTTGGATTGCTCCACAGATGCAGGCTCTCGCTCTCTATCCGCCCATGTCTGCACAGCACCAGAGCAGCCCCTCAGGCGAACCTCTAAACCCACACCCACAACTACTTGGAGTGTTGTGCTCCTGGGTTTCCAGATTGCAGCTGTAATAATTTGGATTGCAACTGCGAAATTAGGAAGTTTACGCTAGGGGGGAAAACAACTCTCTGCACACTTAGAAATGAGAGCGTCATGTAGACGCCAGTTTTTTTTTTTTTTTTTTTTTGTAAATACATGGGCGCAAGGCTTGGGTATATTATATTGTCAATCACACATTTTGTCCATTGTGGCCACTATATGGTAAGGTTGAATTCTTTATTCAATCCAAATCCAAATATCTGCCAGTCGAATGTCTTTTGCAGTCAGCAGTTTTGGAGGCAACAGACAACCTCCAACTGTTCCTTCCACTTTGCCAAAATACACCAGTTGCAACACAGTTTACAGCCAGTTAGCTTATAACCAGCCCATCTTGTCAGCTGCTGTATTAGATGTAGATGTGACATATTGCTTGGTTTGTCTGATTTAGCTGTGATTGCAATCCTCCCTCTCTCATGAGGCCAATGTTCTTCAAGAATGTTCTTGCTGTGGCAACCTTTATTCATAATGTCACTGTTTTCAAAGTTAATGTCATGCTGCCCATTGACACTTCAGTAATTGAATTGCTTCAAGTCTGTGGCTCTGATTGTACCACCGAATTTTCCCCACAAGGAGTCTAAACGCCCCCGGATAACGTGTGAAATCTGCATTGAGAAACTCCTTCAGTGGTTTCGTCTTCATGACAAGCATCAGCATGTTTACATCCTGTCCCGTCCTCTTATCACTAGGAAAACAGTGAAGATTTAAGGCCCCCATATACTTCAAATGAAATCAAAGAAAAAACTGATATGACGTCATTTCGAACTAAATCAGGCCGAAGCGACGTTCGTTTTGACTTAGTTTTGGCAGTTTGAGACAGCTCAACAAAGCAAACTTTCGGGGGGAATTTGTTTTGGCCCCTAAACAGCTATGAGCTCCCATTGGTTCGTGGCGATTGCGCAATTGGTGGGTGTGTTTCTCAACTCCACCTTCTTTGATGGGAGATTTTTTTTTTTCTGGTTTTATTACTCATTCCATGGAGGACAGACAGGAGAACAACATCCAAAACAACCACAACAACACCAAGTTACTAGCAATATGAACACATGAGTGTCGAATAGCTGAACTGGTACACCTGTACGATCTCTTGCACAGAGACTTTAGATTCTGAGAATGCATTTAAATCCTTGAAAGAAATTGCAACGAAGGTAGAATGTATATCGGCTGTATGATTCGAATGAGTGCAACTTTATAATGCCCAATGTAAGGGTATAGGCATGATTTCAGACACAGTCGTTGGCTACAGCACACTATACATCTGTCCCTTCAACCTTTGCAATCATCCACCAAGTTTCGACGCAGTTTTTTCAACTGCAACTTATGCCTCTTTGCTTTCAGCTTCTACTAACATGAAAGAAGAGACAATGGACTTTCTTCATTACACGAGCCATTATTTTAATAGCCAGCACTTATTTTAATAGTCAGCACTAGAGACAACTGAAAGATAAAACAGACTTTTAAACTATGACTCTAATGATGTCCTCAGCCTTTGCAGTCATCCAGCAAATCTTTGCTTTGGTGACTTAATGTTGCATGGACTGTTGGGTAGCTTGTAACTTGTCCTGAGTCCAATGGAACCAAACACATTTATTAGTTTAGAGTTGCGTTTATCTATATATTTTTTTTTATGTATAACTTTGGGTTTGCACCAGGTTTGGGTTTTTGTTTAATTTTGAAAAAAAAAACTGTTGACTTTTAAAACCACGCGGGAGGGATTTAGATTAGATTGGACTTTTCTGAATTGGTTAAAATAGTTGCTGTTCAATAGGATCTAATGGCTCACCAAGATTATAATCTGTCAATCTGTATCACCATCACCCCTTTGACCGAACTACTTAACTTGAGATTGGTACAGGAACTCTATCTCTGGTAATTGCTAATAATAAGCGACACAGTAATGCATCCGTAGATCAGTGCTCATGTGGTAGTGATTTGTAAGGGTGGGTGTCTGGTCCGTGACTCCTGTACCGTCACTGGAAGTATCTTGCGTGAACTCAAAGAACCGCAAGCGAGCCAGAGCGTGTTGTCAGATGTCCTCAATGCTTCCTAAATGTGCTTTATATTTGACTGAGTGTGGATTTAATATGCTTTGGAAGATAATGGCATAGCACCAGAACACATTTAGACATGTAATGTGACAACGTATGCATTAAAGAATGCTGTTAAACCGATTTACAATCCACCGAGTCTTTGGGATCAAAGGCGATTGTGTGAGATGGGGATAGAGAGAAAAATAGGAAGCACCTTTTCTTTCTCTTTTCTCTGGCCTTATTTGGCAAACCATTCAACCAAAACATTTCTGGTTTTCTTTCTTCTTCATATTTTTTTATAACACCTGACTGAAATACGCCTTATTCAGCCCGCTGCCATTTTGAATCGAAAACGAGGCTGTGAGGGATAGCAGTCCAGCAGCGCCCACTGTGGCGCATTGTTGCGTACCGGGATGTAGATCGTATAGCCGTAAAATAATAGGTCATTTCACATTTTTCCACAGGACAAAGCGCTCCAGAAAACGTGGACTGATTGACAGGACATATAACCTAACTTTCAGGTAACAATATTGCATTTATTTAAGAAAATGACTGTGGAAACTAGCCGGTTGGCTAATTGCTAATTTATAATGCGAGCATGTTTATCTTCCTTTAAACGTTTACGCAGAGCTAACATGTGATGTATTACTACAACAACTAAACTAAATAGATTACAAAGAACACAAGAGTGCTCAACATTTTACTCAGGATTGTTTTTCAAAAACACTGACTGGAATTAGGACGCTTAAGGAGGGTTCAGCTCCGTCTGTGTTTACCTGGACTCAAAGACCTCACGAAAAGAAAACCTTGCGATTGTAAATGAAAAAGATATTCTTTTTAAATGATGTTTTAAAGATCAACATGTTTAATAGTTTGTGTTAAGAGCCTGCAGTTAACGTTAGATCGTAAGCCTCTTTCAGACAACATGTTAAGTCATACAAAAAACAGTGGGTTGAAAGTTTATTTTTATGCAAAGAGATCAAAAGATAACAATTATTTATTAGTTTGCCATGTAGTGTTTGATGTCAACCCCTTTTAAAATCGCTAAATGATATTCAGAACATTATTTTTTTGTTTCTGTCTTGCTTTAGACAAGGAAAATGTCATGTTTATCGTAATTTCATAATAAAGGTCGGGAAGACGCTTATGACCTAGCTGCAGGCTCTTAACACAAACCATTAAGCATTTTAATCTATATAACATCATTTGAAAAACTCTATGTAAGCGTTTAAAGGAAGATAAACATGCTCCCATTAGAAATTAGCAGTCTTTCCACAGTCATTTTCTCAAAAAAAAATGCAATATTGTTACCTGAAAGTTAGGTTATTTGTCCTGTCGATCACTCCACGTCTTCTGGAGCTCTTTGTCCTGTGGAAAAATGTGAAATGACCTATTATTTTACGGATATACGATCTACATCCCGGTACGCAACAACGCGCCACAGTGGGCGCTGCTGGACTGCTATCCCTCACAGCCTCGTTTTCGATTCAAAATGGCAGCGGGCTGAATAAGGCGTATACAATGCAATGTTTTTGGCAACCAAAGTTATCCCGCTTTTTTCAGGGGGAAGCACTGCAGATCAAATATGCATTTTGGGAATAGCTGTTTTTATCCAATTGGTGCATGAAAAACATCTGTCAATCATTTCGCCGGCATCTGTGACAGTTCAGCCACTGTTAAAAATGTCAATGCCATTGCATTGCATATAAAATATCAAAGCAAGTATCATACATAAAATAACTTCACTCTTCTGAGATATTTTTTCAATAAACTGAATGTGGCAGTGATTATATGTGAAGCCTCAAAGTCACAGAAGTGTCCTAGCAGAGTAATCACAAGTGTATTAGATGCATCTAACTTTTTCTGTGTTTAAATGTTATAATCAGGTCTCCGGTGCATCTACCAACCCAGTATTTTTGATAAGCCTTAAAAAAAACGAGCTGCTTAGATTTCATTGATTTCTTTGTGATGTAATAAGGGGATCTTATTATAGTATTACCCTTAATCTGCACGTTTCCACTGGTTTACCAGTTCTAATGCCAGTACACAGTGCTTAAAGTGCTTGAAGTACTTAAATTTGACTTTTGGAAATTTATGTCCTGGAAAAACCTTGAAAATAACAATTCCTGAAGAGGTACTTGAAAAGTGGCTGAATTATTGAAAGACAATGTATCTATGAAATAAGTGTTACATTTTTTTCAAAAAGCATGTATTTTTTTAACCAAAAATTCACACAATTCAAAAAACATCATACTTTTTTCCGCTTATTTCAGTTAATGTCATCAAACTAGTGAGCTAAGCCAGTATAAGCACTGACAGTTTTACTGAGTAAACGGTAAGACGCTTTGGCTATCGTAAATAATTTGATCTGGAGCAGGTTCTCGAATCTTTTGCTTTAGATTTGAACTTCGGAGTGCAGATCACGAATCATTTGATTTAGATCGGGACTTCAGTGTAGGTTCACAAATCATTTGATTCGTTCAGAACTTCTGAGCATGTATGGGGAGTCATTTGTTTTAGATCAGGATTTTTAAGCGTTTTCGCAAATCTCTTTTTCTTATTTTATTTTTCTTAAACCGTGGAAAACATCAAACAATTAAGGCAGTACAGTTGCAAAAGTGTAGTATACTTTGTCATACTTTAGTAGAGTTTGATAAGTTAGATCTCTGATTGAATTAATTAAAAATAAATAAAAAATAGTACTTGTAGTAAAAGTCCTTGAAAGTTCTGATTTCATTTTACAGTATCTGGAAGTTCTAAAAAGTTCAAGCAAAGCATGCTAACTGTTCTGTCTTTGGCTGCACAGACGATCACGGAACACTATTTAAAGTCCCAGCTTTAGAGGAGACAAAAGAGCAGTGGATTTATTGATTTATTTACTGTATATTACACTGCTGCCATACAGATCTAATATAAACATGCAATTTTGTTTCCCAGCTGTTTACCTTCACAGAC
Source organism: Garra rufa (assembly GCF_049309525.1). Taxonomy (NCBI): domain Eukaryota; kingdom Metazoa; phylum Chordata; class Actinopteri; order Cypriniformes; family Cyprinidae; genus Garra; species Garra rufa. The sequence goes on along the minus strand of NC_133375.1, from coordinate 5,617,417 downwards.
ATAACCGACTGTTTTTGTGTTTTTAACACAAACTTGTGTTTATTTGACAGTTTAAGCGCAATAAGACATGAAAGAGAACTTTTAGTTTAGTACTCCGTGTGGCGGCTGCTTTCTGTGCACATGCTTCGAATCTATGTGCTCAGAAAACCGTATATCAGAAGTTTCAACTGATGTGGCTTTAAAATGCATGATTTCAAGGTGATAGACATGATAATCAAAACCAAACAGATGTTTTTTGGCAGAGTATCTGAGCTATGAGCTGTAAATGCACAAGCCTATTCTGGAAGAGGGGGCGGGAAGCTGCATCCCTTTTGCATTTAAAGCACGAAAACAGCGTGTTTCTGCTTCCACTCAAAAAAGGGATTTTCTAAAATGATATAATAAATAATCTGTGGGATATTTTGAGCTGAAACTTCACAGACATATTCTGGGGATAAGAAGTATCCTTTAAAACAAATTGCATTTTGAACTCATGTGAACTCTGTTTTGTTCTTTTTGCTTTTGTCTATTGCAGGCATACACAAGTCAGTTCGTGGCTCTCATCATGTTCGCCCTGTTGATGTGCGATGACAGAATCTCAGTGCAGCCGCGCAGACGAGAAATCATACAAGGCCTCAAAGTGCTGCCAGGTAAACATAAATACAGCTGTGTGAGTTTTAGAATTGTCTAGAATTCTGCAAGAATGTGATCCTAGTCATAAGTAACAATAGTAAATTTGATAAACACATAGGTTTAGAATTCATTTAAGTCTACATGTGCTTTTTGTGTACATTTATGATTGAAAAGCTGACGTCACAGAGCACCATCTGCATGTAAGTGCGTGTGCTCAGGGGTTGGTGTGCAGGGAGGAGCAGATGGCCTCAGCCAGCTCTCTCCGTCACTGTTGGAAGTCTTTATTGGACCGCAAGTGTCTGCTGGGGCGCCCCCCTTCCTCTTCTTTCTCCAGTTCTTGCTTTCTCCCTCTCTGGAGTTTTCGTTCCGCTTCCAAGCCAATGAGGTCAGGAATGTATTGGCAGCCAGTTACTGACGTTCCCCCTGCACTCCAGCTCGCTATTCATATGAAGAACTGCTGATTCTGTCATTAATGCTAGCATGTTTTGGATACTGTATTTGCAGGCTCAAAACATTATGTATGCAAGGTGATTATATGTGTATTGACACGCATATATTGGTAATATATTGGTGGTATTCTCAGTCTTGCCACAAGGGGAGCTGCAGCAGTATCATATCTGTTGTTTCCTTTTGAGGTTCAGCTACTGTCATGATGGATGTCAGTTTGGATAGATTCTTGCTGAGCAAGTTAGTTAAACTGTTGACATGTTTTTAGATGGCGCCTATTTTATGCTACAGGAATTTGAAGGAAACTTGCTGCTCTTTGGGTCTGTTTTTTCAATTGAAAACAAAAAATACATGAAATGGCATTAATAATTATATTTGACCATAAACCACAAAACAAGACACTGAAGTTTGAATAAATAAGCTTTCCATTGATGTATGGTTTGTTAGCATAGGGCAATATTTGGCTGAGATGCAACTATTTGAAAATCTGGAATCCAAGGATGCAAAAAATCTAAATATCAACTTTAAAGTTATCCAAATGAAGTTCCTAGCAATGCATATTACTAAGCAAATATACGTTTTGATATATTTAGGGTAGGAAATTTACAAAATATCTTCATGGAACATAATCTTTAATATCTTTTCTTAATGATCTATAATTTTGACTCACAATGTATTTTTGGCTATTGCTACAAATATACCTGTGCTATATAAGACTGGTTTTGTGGTCCAGGGTCACTAATAGTAATAGTAATAGTAATAGTAATAGTAATAGTAATAGTAATAATAATAATAATAATATAATTATTGTTGTATATTAAAAAACTTAATGCATGTTGCAATTTTTATTTTGATATATATATAATAATATATACAAATAAAAATTGTAACATGCATTAAGTTTTTAATATCTAATATTATATATTGTATATGTATATTTTATTTATTATAAAGTATAGCATAAAATATATCATTAAGATTGCATATTAAAAACTTTATATTACAAATTTTCAGAACACAAAAAGTTAGTTAACTTTACATATTACAATACATTTTTGACAACTTCTGTTCTGTACAAAATATTTAACTTTTATATTGTATAAAAAAATGTAATTAATATTGTATATTAAAAACGTAATGTATTTTACAAATTGCGCAAAAACTGAGCTGGCTTTACAAATTATTACAAAACATTTCTGACTGCTTGTGTTCCATAAAATGAAGGAAGGAAGAATTGGAAGGAAGGAAGAATTGGAAGGAAGAATAGAAGGAATGAAGGAAGAATTGGAAGGAAGAATTGGAAGGAAGGAAGGAAGGAAGGAAGAATTGGAAGGAAGGAAGAATTGAAAGGAAGAATAGAAGGAATGAAGGAAGAATTGGAAGGAAAAAAGGAAGAATTGGAAGGAAGGAAAAAAGGAAGAATTGGAAGGAAGGAAGAATTAGAAGGAATGAAGGAAGAATTGGAAGGAAGAATGGAAGGAATGAAGGAAGAATGGAAGGAATGAAGGATGAATTGGAAGGAAGAATGGAAGGAAGGAAGAATGTAAGAAAGGAAAAAGAAGTGGGCGTTTGGATGGACAGTTGAAACGCTGCCTTATCATTTATTTCTTATCTGAGAAATCTTTAACCTTTTCACCGGACATTTTAGAGCAGCGGTTCCCAATTCCAGTCCTCGCGCCCCACCGCTCTGCACATTTTGCATGTCTCTCTTAGTTAACACACCTGATTCAAATAACCAGCTCATTAGAAGTGAGGTCCGTGCAGGAACTGCGATCTGATTGACATGGTCCCTGCAAAGTGTTCATTGCTCCCTGCTCCCTAAGCGGGGGAAATCTGTTTACTCTACTTCGAAACATTCATTCACATATTTGCGCTACGCCACCGCATGTAGCGTCTTCACACACAGATGAAACTTAATAGAGAATTGTGACATAAGTGCATCTGTAAATAAATGCATTTTAAATTTACGTCTCGCACGCTTTAATGACCTTCAAATGGAACACATACACTTGCTTCGAACTAATGAATAATGGCGGAATATCCTGTGATGTCCACTTCGAAGGGCAGTAACGTTGGAATAGAACAAACGTCGGAAGCGATGCGTGAAACACACAAAATGTGCAGAGCGGTGGGTCGCGAGGACTGGAATTGGGAACCGCTGCTTTAGAGCACCTAACATGGAAGAAACTTGACTACTTAGCTGCTGATTTTCTGTAATTGGTATATATACTCATTTCTGTCATAATAAATGGCTGTGTGTCTTTCTGTAGATCTTATCAAGGAGGTGTTGAGCCTTGATGAAGAGATTCAGAAGTTGGCAGCTGAGCTGTATCAGCAGAAGAGTGTTCTCATCATGGGCAGAGGATACCACTATGCCACCTGTCTGGAGGGAGCTTTGGTTAGACCACATTTCCTCTTCCCTTTCTCCTTTGACCCATCTATAACTCACTCCCCTCCTTCCTCTGTTTCAAACCAAAAAAACCCAATGTGATAAAATTGGAAATATTCAAATATTTGTGTAATTGTCAAGCTTTTAAAGTGATCTTTGGATGAACTTTCCCTCTCAAAGGCAGTCCTCTATTTCAGATTCAAGGGTAATTTACACTGATTGAAACTATGCCGTTTCACATTCAAGAATGATTAGACCTGTATATCCAAGCCTTACAGGAAAGTAAGAACAAGGGTGAAAATAAGCATCTTAACTGATGGACGTTTAGAATTTTCCAGAAGTTTGGCCTCATTTAGCCTGACCACAAATAAAAAGAGGAAGCAGTTGGGCTGTTTTAGTTAAGAAAAATCCCTACTTACAATGGAAGTGAGGATGGGGAACTGTCATCGATGCATTAGCCAGCTCTGACCACAAAAATGTGTATATGAACATATGTAACTAACATGTGCTTTACATATTTTTTCCCCCTAATTGTGGTTATGCAACAGTTCTGCTTTTTTTCCCTTTGTTTTACTTAGCTTTTGTTTTGTTTTTTAGTCTTTGCTTTGCTTTGCTTAGATTTAGCTCTTGTATTTGCTTCATTAGGGGCCAAGCCCAAAGGGATGGTAGCCCCTATTGTATCTGTATGTTTTCTTATTATTTTCGTCCAATGGCAGCCCTATGAACAGAACATAGGAAAATGATGAAATTTGGCACACTTGTAGTGATGGCCATGAATAGTGATCTTACCAAATTTGGGGTCTCTAGAACCAACTCTATAGTGCCACCACTAGTTCAAAAAATGTAACATTTAAATGGAAATAACTCTTGAACCACTAATTCTAGAAAAATTAGTACACCTGACTCCTCTCTTTTTACTGATCACAATCAATAGCTTATGTTAAGACTCCACCCATTACATTAATGTTTCATTTTGAAAAGTATAGTATTTTGTTTTTTTTCTCTACTCCTCCTTCAAAATTAATTCAATTCTTCCCAAACTTGGCTCAGATGATCTTTAGACTGAGCTGCACAGACATGACTGAACAGATTTTTTTCATCTTTATTCAAAAGTTATGATGTTGTGAACTTAACGAGGTTGAACCAAAATTGGTTCAGAGGTTGTATCGCAGCCAAACTCTGATCAATTGATACAAAACTTGGTGCACTTCATCAACACCACGCATTGAGTGCCCATGCCAAATTTGGGAACAGCGCCATCTATGGGTCGTGAGATACCAAAAATGCAATTTTTTGCTTATAACTTTGGAAATTACAAATTATGCTGTTTTAATATCTTTTCATTCCCTGATTTATGCCTATTCTGATGATGTCTCATTTGTCATTTTCCATCAGTGTGTCTGTCAGCCATTTTTAAGCAATTGAAAATCTTTTTTTTTTTTTTTTTTTTTTTTTTTTTTTGCTACTCCTCCCACAAATGTTGTCCATTTTAGTCCAAAATCTGGTCATATGATCTTCGGACCAAGCCACACAGAAATGACTGAACAGATTTTTGATATCACTACCGTTCCTGAGAAATACCTCCCCAACAGTGATTGTGCTTGAGTTTGCCAATTTCTGCTAGGTAGCTTAGCATGCTAACCATTGCCATTCATTCCAATGTGGCTATCAGGTTAACCATAATCTACTTTATTATTAAATTAGCTTAGTATTCTAAACTGTCTAAAATGCTCTCCGCTGCACTCAGTCCTTCGTGTGCTTGGCCCGGAAATCCCTGCTTGCAGCTATATTTTTCCTTTCGTTTTTGCTTTTCCTTTGCTTTTTACTTTTTGTTATGCTTTGACCTTCTTTTTGCTTTATTTTTTACTTTTTTGCCTGTTTTTCTTAGCTTTTTGCTTTAGGTTTGTTTTGTATTTTGTTTAATAGTTCCCATCTATTCAGTCTTCCCAGGTAGCATGTTAAAGCTTGTGTTTGCGTGTCTTTTAGAAAATTAAGGAGATCACGTACATGCATTCGGAGGGGATTTTGGCTGGAGAGCTGAAGCACGGGCCATTGGCGTTAGTGGACAAACTCATGCCTGTCATAATGATCATCATGAGGGACCACACATACACCAAGTGCCAAAACGCACTGCAGCAGGTCGTGGCAAGACAGGTAAGAGCCTTTCAAATGTCCACATTAATCATTACTAGATTTGCATGTCCTGAAGTTATTATCATAATATTAGAATAAAATAAATTAAGTTAATACCACTGCTTGCAAGATGTAAAATAGTTTAAAATTGAATGGTAAAATTATTAAATATGCTGTAAATCAAGTTGCAAATTGTAAATACATTTCAGTACGCAAAAACACGTAAGAATAAATTGAATAAAAAAATTGCTTTATTGTACAGCCCTACCTGTCTCTGTAGTTTTTCATCTGTTTAAGTGTATGTGGTTATGTTGCTGTTGTAGGGCCGTCCGATCGTGATCTGTGATAAGGAGGACTATGAGACCATCAACAACTCCAGCCGCACCATCAAAGTGCCTCACTGTCTGGACTGTCTGCAGGGAATCCTCAGCGTCATTCCGCTACAGCTGCTCTCCTTCCATCTCGCTGTGCTCCGCGGATATGATGTGAGTCTCACTTCTTGACTATCCTGATGTATATTTTATGACAGAAATGCATACCTTTATTCAGCAAAGACACATTAAAGGATTAGTTCACTTCCAGAACAAACATTTACAGATAATGTACTCACCCCCTTGTCATCCAAGATGTTCATGTCTTTCTTTCTTCAGTTGTAAAGAAATAGTTTTTTTAGGAAAATGTTTTTCAGGATTTCTCTCCATATAATGGATATGTATGGTGCCCCCAAGTTTGAACTTCCAAAATGCAGTTTAAACGCAGCTTCAAAGGACTCTAAACGATCCCAGCCGAGGAAGCAAAATGATCGTTTTTTTACGAAGCAAATTGACAATTTATATACTTTTTAACCTCAAATGCTGAGCTTCTCTCGTCTCTGTGATGTGCATGCGTCGTCTGTGTAATCCGGGTCAAGACAGTTAGGTAATGTCGAAAAACTCTCATCTCGTTTTCATCTTCAACTTCAAAATCGTCCAAAAACACTGTTTTGCCTTTTTTTGTGAAGAACTTGATCTTCGTTGTATGTTCACTTTGTAAACACTTGGTTGGTTACTTCTGCAGTGATGTAGGATGATTTTAAAGTTGGGGAAGAAAACGAGACAGGAGTTTTTCTAAATACCCTAACTGTATTGACCCTCTGTGCATCACAGAGACAAGACAAGCATTTGAGGTTAAACAGTATATAAATAACCGAAGATAACCAATTGTTTCACTAGATAAAGACCCTTCTTCCTCGGCTGGGATCGTTTAGAGTCTTTTGAAGCTGCGTTTAAACTGCATTTTGGAAGTTCAAATTTAGGGGCACCACACATATCCATTATATGGAGAGAAATCCTGAAATGTTTTCATCAAAAAACATCTTTACAACTGAAGAAAGAAAGACATGCACGTCTTGGATAACGAGTACATCATCTGTACATTTTTGTTCAGAAAGTGAACTAATCCTTTAATTTTTTTTTTTTTTTAAATCAAAGAATCCTGTTTCCACAAAAATATTGAAGGATTACTTCCAGAATAAAAATTTCTTGATAATTTACTCACCCACATGTCATCCAAGATATTCATGTCTTTTTTCTCAATACTGTATAGTGGAGTTCAATACTGCTCAACAGATTGAAGGTTAAAAAGTTTCACTGCACCTTTATAGGGCTCTAAACCAGTGTTTCCCAAACTTTTTTTCTGGGGACCCACATTTTAAAGTCGATAAATCCTTGTGACCCAATAAACATTAGGCCCATATAGTTCATATATCACGAAGAGAATTTATGCATTAACAAAATATCTATGACCATTTTTAAGGTCAGTTAATCTTCCACTTAACTATTTAAAAGAGATACAGATATTTGACAAAGTACTTTTTTTTTTTTTATTTACCTGTTGTTGACAATAAGTAAAATGCAGAGGTGAAATGAGAAAGGAAGAGTTGACAAGGCATCTCATTGTTTTTATATTCTCATCATTACAGTGTACACAATTTATACTTAATGAGACAAAGTGCAAAATAGGGCAGTTAATCATTTGTTTTTCTTCCTATCATCAATAAAACCAGACAGAATCAATGCATGCCTTTCATATAACATTCAATGCTTTGCACATCTACCAGAATAATATGAACATTAAGTTAAATCAAAAACAAGTTTCTTACTGAAATATTTTTGAGAACTTTATGCACCCACTGTGACCACATTTACTCAAGTAAGATACTTTGAGGCAAAATACATAATAAAAATAAAAATACAAAATAAATACAGTCTATGAGTGCAGAGCGCAGCTAAAGAACAAAAAAAAAAAGTAGCCGAAGAAAACGACGAGCTCCCTCGTGCGGCTAATAGGTGAACTACACACATAAATTTTAATCAAGAGTATATAGCACACTGACAAATAGTGCTCGACTTGGCGACCCATACAAAATCTCCCGCGACCCACTTGTGGGTCGGGACCCGCCTTTGGGAATTACTGCTCTAACATCTACATCTCTACATCAGCCGAGGAATAAGGGTACCAGCGAAACGTTCAGCCATTTTGTTAAATAAATTAATATGTATACACTTTTAAACCACAAATGCTTGTTGTGTCTAGCTCTGCAATGCGTACTCTGTGCACTCCGGTTCAATAGGGTATGTCGGAAAAACTCCCATCTCATTTTCTCCTGCAACTTCAAAATTGCCCTACATCACTGTTTCATCTCTTTTTGTAAAGGTTGTTCGATCTTCTGTGCATGTACGCTTTGTAAACACTGGGATGGTACTTCTGCAGCGATGTAGGACAATTTTGAAGTTGAAGGTGAAAATGAGATGGGAGTTTTTAGACATACCCTAACTGTCTTGAACCGGACTACACAGTGTGGTTAACACATTTGAGGTTAAAAAGTATTTAAATTATTAATATTATTTTTTTATTTTATTTTTTTTAAATAACCAATCGTTTCGCTAGATAAGACCCTTACTCTTTGGCTGGGATCATGCAGAGCCCTTTGAAGCTGCACTGAAACTGCATTTTTAACCTTCAATCCATTGAGCACCATTTAAAGGGATGGTTCGGAGTAGAATTGACTTCATTGCTATGCACTCCGAAGCCCATGTAAATACCCCATCCGAAGTTTTTTTTACCTTAGTCAAACATTTATGGAGATATTAGAGTTTTTCGAATTGCTTGTTACAGGAGTGAATGGTACACGTGATGTATCTCGTAAATTGCACCACTAAACGTGCAAGTAATCTTACCAAACTTGTACAGTTGTATAAATAGGTTATGTACTCACAAAACGCTGCATCGGAACATTTGTAAGTCCACCATGAGTGTTTTAAAAACATGTTTTAGCCGATCCCTACTAGTCTCAAAAACTACAAATGGCGACACGTTGACGTCACTTCCCTGGTTTGAAAAAAGCACGTAAAAGTCCTCCTACAAGTTGACATGCACACAGATGTAGTAGGAGGACTTTTACATGCTTTTTTCAAATCAGGGAAGTGACGTCGACTTGTAGTTTTTGAGACTAGTAGTTCTCGGGTAAAACGTGTTTTTAAAACACTCATGGTGGACTTACAAATGTTCTGATGCAGCGTTTTGTGAGTACATAACCTATTTACACTACTGTACAAGTTTGGTAAGATTACTTGCACGTTTAGTGGTGCAATTTACCAGATACATCACATGTACCATTCACTCCTGTAACAAGCAATTTGAAAAACTCTATCTCCATAAATGTTCGACTAAGGTAAAAAAAAACTTCGGATGGGGTATTTACATGGGCTTCGGAGTGCATAGCAATGAAGTCAATTCTACTCCGAACCATCCCTTTAAGTTCATTGAGCCCTAAAAAGTAAAACTCTGTAATAATGGCTAAAAAAACAACTTAAGATCCAAGCAAAGCATTTGCATTTGCAATGAACAACCTAAAACACAATCTAAAACAATTGAGTTTTGACAGCTCAAATAACTCAAAAATGTTTTTGTCTTAAGAAAGTGACAAAAGATTGCTTCATGTGCATATTACATCATATTACTCTTAGTCCATGTTATTTTTTATTAATTCTTTTTTTCTTGTTCTACACAGGTTGATTGCCCAAGAAACCTGGCCAAGTCTGTGACTGTTGAGTAAATGCTTCCTGATCGATGCCACACACACACACACACACACACACACACACACACACACACACACACACACATGCCAGTACATACTATCAAAGACATTAAAACAATAAATCAGAGGGTTTTATACATGCCAGCTCTGATGCAATGATCCTAAAGAACCTGAAGTGTACCTCCATATACCTGTCCATATCTCATCTCAGAGCATGATTCAGAAAATGTAATAATCGTTGACTGGAATGTGATTTTTCTTTTTTCTTTTGTTTTGTTTTGTTGTTTTGTTTTGTTTTGTTTGAGTGGCGTGGTATGGGGTGGCGATATAAGAGCTGCACTCTTAACTTGATGTCAAGTGGTGTGGCCTATAACACATTTTCGTAAAACTAGTTTGACCGACAAAGACTTCTAGATGCTTCTCATCAAATACATATAAGCATTTGTGTAGCAAATATAAGTGACACAAGAGGCTTGTAACTCTCCACTAACTATTCTCCTTATGAAACCCCCCTCACCATTCTAGTGATGTGTGGCACTAAAAAAGAAACTGTGAATCAGCGTTTCATAGTAGTTTGCACAATATGTTGTCCAGTTTGCTGCTATTTAAGGGGATGTACTTGTTACTGATGAGCGTATTTTTTCCTGGGAGGACTTTCAAAACCATGGGGATTTCCATAGAGCTGTAAGAGCTTTGATACAGTGATTCTTTTATCTAAATTGGTATTCATTGATGTCCGCTAGAATTTGGTCTAAGATCATGTCTTCTCAATCCATTGCTTTAATGAACTTTAATACATAACTTAAAGGCTTTATGATGCTTATAATACAATTTTTACATTTTAAGATGTATAAAACAAGAATAAACTAATTAAATTAACCTAGATTTATAAATGCATTTAAAGATGTTACCCTAAAGTACAAATGATTGCCTTTAGAGGTTTCTTTCTTTCTTGTTGCAAAGAAATGAACGAAACCCTGCCAGAAAATAATATAAAATATCAGTTACAGTCAGAGTAAATAAATGCAATCCCTGTCGTCTACATGAAGGGTTAAATATGAAGTGAATGTATGATCTGATCACGTTTTTAGTGAAGTTTCTCTGTGCTTTTGCCAAACTGAGACATAGAAGTGGTCACGTTTGATTTAATGTAGCACAAGGAGATCTAGCGGTATGATAATGTACCAGGCTGCCATTATAAAATGTTTACATGGCTTGATGAAGAGAATTGGATGTTTAAATATCGTACCACTTTTTGCTTTCCACAAAAAGTTTGGAACCAATAGTAGTGATAGTAAATCGCTGCGCTGCAATACTGTATATGTAGTTACTGGATGAGTATCATATTTATAATAATCAGTTACTGAGATGAATCTGAGGGTACACTTGTGTACTTGAAATACATGCACGAACTTTTTGGCTTCCGTACTATTGATACCTTTATTATTGGAAATGCAGAGGCCTTGTTACAGAGGAGACGGTGAGTGTCTCTGGTTTACAGTAGTGCTGCCAAATGACGCAGAGGGAAAACCCTGAACACGAAATGTGCGACTGCCCCATACAACGCCACTGTCACTTATGATTGTTTCCATGGGACCATTTTGTTGTCTTTCGTCTTTCTCTTATGTTATGTTTTTATTGGGTATAGAAGGGTTATATTTGATATACTACATTATTTGCAATTAAATGCTTATGTACTTTCTTTGATTCAAATATTGTGATTTTTAAAAGTTTTGTTGTGCATAAAATCAACATGAATAAAGATTTATATCATCTGAATCTTTTGTTCAAAGCACCGGATGGACATGAACCAAAAATATATCAACTACTAACGGCATGTAACCAAAGGTTGAAGAAGGCTCTTATGGAGCAATAGCTCTGAAGGTACGATTACAGTTCTGTGCTTATATTTTTGTTATATTTTGGTTCTGCAACTCATGGAGAGTGTTTTAAATATTTCACAGGCTGATATATATCTTTGGAGCACTCAACGGCTTTGCCTTTAGATTTAACAATAGCATCTTAAATATAAGTAGCTTTATCTTTACATCTTGAAGGTTTGTGTGGTAGGTACTGGTAGTTTTTTTTTTTTCCCAGATCAGTTCTGCCATCCACATCCAGCAAATGTTTTTGTTTTATAGTACAAAAAAGGTTGTCTGGCCTCTTTTTTGGGGACATCAAGGCCTTAAGGTTAAAGCATCTTATTCTGTGTTTTGGATGTGTGTGTGTGTGTGTGTATAGGATTTAAAATTAATGAAAAGACTTAATAAAACATTCAATCTTTCTAACTCTCTGGTTGGTTTCATTCAGCTTTGGCCAAGTCGTAAGAAATGCCTTTGTCTAAACAGGAGTACGATATGTAACAAGGCAAGAAACTCCTTCAGAAGTTTTTTTTTTCTTCTTCTTCTTAGCAAATGGCCAGTGAATGGAGGAATTAAATTAACTGTTCTTTTCATGCTATAGAAAGGGTCCAAACGATGTTACTTTATAGCTGTCACAATTTTGTGGAAATTCACATTTTCTGAGACATTTCGAATCTTAATAGGGTAATGCTATGCTTAATTTGATCTAAATATAATGATTTCTGTACTTTTTGTAGATTTCTGTAGTTTTTTTTTAGTATTGATAGTTTGAGGTTATATTATTTTATATTTGATATTTTTAAGTTGATTTTTAAGTATATTTGAATAGTTAATCTGTAATACATAAACGCATAAAATGCATGCAGTGAGAACCCTGGATGTATACCGTGGGGAACAAAATTAGAGAACAACCTATAATTTCCTGAATTAAAGTACTCTGGTCGAAGTTAGAGAACACTGGTTAATCCGACCTTCACTCTTAAAAATAAAGGTGCTTCACGATGCCATAGAAGAACCTTTTTGTCTAAATGGTTCCATGAAGAACCTTTATCATCTGAAGAACCTTTCTGTCTCACAAAAGGTTCTTTGTGGCAAATAAGGTTCTTCAGATTATAAAAGGTAAGCAAGAAGTGGTTCTTTAAAGAACCTTTGACTGAATGTTTCTTTGTGGAACCAAAAATGGTTCTTCTATGGTGTCGCTTGAAGAACCTTTTAAAGCACCTTTATTTTTAAGAGTGTTTGTGTGAATTCCTTAGTTATGTGACAATCCAAATGGCAGGATTGTTTCCAATTTTCACTGAGGGCCACTCTAAGGTGACTAAAACCCTGTGACTAGATGAAGGGCAAAGCATGACTCTTTTAGCCATTGCAAGAAAAGCTGGTCATTCCAAATCAGTGATTTCTCGAAAATTGTAGGTTTAAAATGACATTAATTCATTCAAGTTCCCCAAAAAGGCTGATCATCCACATAAGAAGACAGGATAATGCAGAGACCCTCAGTGGGGAATTGGTTCAACACTGCAGCTGGAATTGCCTGACAGTTCAACAGGGAAAGGATCTGTCTTGGCATGTTTAAAGGGTTAGTTCACCCTAAAATGAAAATTAGCCCATGATTTACTTGCCCTCAAGGTAGCCTATGTGTATATGACTTTCTTCTTTCAGTCAAATCCAGTTGGAGTTATATTAAAAATTGTCCTGGTTCTTTCAAGCATTACAATGACAGTGGGCAGGTGTTTCTGTTCAACAGTCCACAAGAAGTCCAATAAAGTGCATCCATCCATAATAAAAAAGTGCTCCACACGGCTCCGAGGCGGTTAATAAAGACCTCCTGTAGCAAATAGATGCATTATTGTAAAAAAGGTAACGTAATAATCACTTTTATCTAGCGTGCACTAACTTTTGTTGACGTAAGCCGTTCTACGCATGCGCCGCTGAGAAGCGGAAAGAGCACAACAAAACACCAGTCATAAATTTGAAGTACAAAAGGAGGATTTGTAAAGAAAAATGTCGGAGGATTTTGATATAAGCCAAGAGACTGGTTTTCCTTTGCTAAAGAAAGAAAACTTTGCTTCCTTTGCTTCTGTAAACAAACGTTGGTTTTCGCGAGATCAGCGGTGCATGCACAACGCATTGAGGGTGAGTAAATCATTGGCTAATTTTCATTTTTGGTTGAATTACACTTAAAAATAAAGGTGCTTTAAAAGGTTCTTCACAGCGATGCCATAGAAGAACCATTTTTGGTTCCACAAAAAACCATTCAGTCAAAGGTTCTTTAAAGAATCATCTCTTTCTTACCTTTTTATAATCTGAAGAACTTTCTTTCTCCACAAAGAACCATTTTGTGAAACGGAAAGGTTCTGCAGGTGTTAAAGTTTCTTTATGGAACCATTTAGACAAAAAGGTTCTTCTATGGTATCGTGAAGCACCTTTATTTTTAAGAGTGTAACCCTTTAAGAGAAGTCTGACTGAAAGCGCACTCTGCTATGACCAAGCCTCTCATCAGCGGAAATAATCAAAAAGCTAGACTAACCTTTTCTGAGAAGCATGTTGTGTGAAGAGAGGAGAACTGGTCCAAAGTTTACTTTAGTGATGAGTATTTATAGACTGTTCTCTAATTTCCATCTCCACTGTAGTTCGTACTACATCACAAATGTATGATCTATTAATGTTTCTTTAAATTTAAGGTCAGAACTTATTCGCTGACTCTAATAAATAATAAATTATGGTTGCTCGGTAAAATATATCACAAATCAGTCATCAACAATGAAAACTAGAGTCTTTAAGCATTCAAATGATACATAGTTTGCACAAGACATTGCACACCGAGTCTGAAATTTTCGTTCGAAATTTTCGCACGGTAAAAAACAAATACGACCTCACGTTTGATTTTCCGCGTTTTCGCATCCGTAACAAGCATTTTGACAGGAAAGGATGACGAATATAAAAAATAAAAAAAACGAAAAACATTTTTATCGTATTCATCAACCTTTCCTATTAAAATGCTTGCTACAGATGCAAAAACGCAGAAGATCGAACCTGATCCGAATTTTTTTTAGGACGGATGAAAGTTTCGGAGGCAGTGTGTATACATGATTGACACAATGTGAGGTTGTGTTAATTTTTTAACGTGCAAAAATTTCAGACGAAAATTTCAGAGTCAGCGTGCAATGACCTTAAAATTTTACTGTTATAAGCATGCAATAACAAGTAGGCTGATAGTGGGTCAGTGTTTCAAAGATTCTTTTTCCTCTATAAAGACGCTTTTGTGCATTGTAACACCACTGGTGTTCTCATTATGACATTCACACAAATATGGAGATCTCCTACTCCACTAAAACCATAGACTAACACTATTTTCCACTGTTTTTATGCCAAATAGTAAACAGAGTTTTGATGATCTGAGCTGTATGTCCGTCTAAAGTGTTGTTCTTCAAGAGCAGGAAAACATTTAAGCTCCAACTCAAGGATCTTGGCAGTGCAGATGGATTGGAACTGCCTGCGTCATGGTTGTTGGTGACTGGATTGCTTTATTGGCTAGAGCGAAAAGTGGGTCAGTGGGAGTATGATGCTAAACGCAAACTCCACCAAATGTCTAAAGAAAGAATGATAACTAACAATGGCCTGTCACTCACAGAAACTCATCACTGGCATGCCACCCACTTTATATGTGGTCACTTTGTCAGTATGGGTAAAATGTCAGTTTACTGCCAAGTCTGAGCTCACTTTAATTCTCTTGGGTGGGTAAATTCACTCTTTCTCAAGCCACAGCTATTTCTCGTTTGGACGCAATGTCTGCCAGGAACATAAATGTAAATATTATATTGGCCTGGTTGCCCTTTAAGTAATAATTCATTCAAATCAACAGGGGGAAGATAATAAGGGAAAAGTTTTGCTGTGAGACAAAGTTTGGCCTATCAAAATGTTTCAGAAATTGTGTTCAATCTTGTTTCTGTGGTAACGACAAAGTTGTGTATTATCACAAGACTGATGTTCATAATGTGATTTCAGCTGTGATATTTAGTTTATATACAGTTTTACAAACAACACATTAGTAACTTGTGTTTTGGCCAGTTAGTTTGTATATTTTTCTCTGCCAAAGGTTCCAAAAGAAGCCAAAGAATATTTTTTTGTGAGTCATTAAGCAGCACACTGACTAAAGACCAGTTTGGAGCACTATAAACAAATGAAGCAAAGCAGCAACAGTCATTCTGTAATCACTCCAATACATTTCTGGCTTCCTTGACACGTAATCTCAAAGTAGGTACCTCTTTTGAAGAAATACTTAATTTGTGACAATTACGAAGTACTTTGTATATATGAATGTGTTTAGAATCAATTTAATTCAGGCATAATACATTCATCGTGTCATTGTCATGTGACTTACTGCCATTCACAATTCTTCTCCCATGGCCTGTACATTGGAAGCACTATTCAAAATTTCAATGGAAATAGTAGGTGATATGGGTACTGTCAGGATAATAGTCTTATTTGTCTTTATTTACTATGCCTGTGTTGCCTGTTTCCTTGCTTCCCATTTTCCCCTCTAGTTCTTTTCCATGGTTTCTGATTAGCCCACACCTGTTTCTGTTCTTCCTGATTACACTCCCTGTATATTTAAGCCCAGTTTCCTTAGTTCTTGGTCCATTTGCATGGTTGTTTTTCTGTTTTGCTGATCTCCTTCATCTACCTGTGCTTTACTGCAATTACCTCAACAGAAGAATGGACCAAAACCGAATATACCAGCTGTACATCTGTTTGGAGCAAGAGGATCACTCCCCCGAGGACCATACCTGGGGAATTTTAAGGTTTCGCCTACCTGTTGTACTACTCGGGCAACAATGCAACAAAGGCTAAACTGTCCCAGGAAGGTCCTCAAGGGAGGTCCTCTTTGGGCAATACCCTCTGGATCTCCTGAGTCTCTTGAATCTCTCAAGTCTCCGGTTGTTCTGTCCAGTTCAGAATCTCCTGAGTCTCCTGATTCCTCTGAATCTCCTGGGTTCCCACCCAACCTCCCTCTCCCACCTCCTCTACTGCCTGTTTCTCGGCCTCATTTCCACCAGCTCCTGTAAGTCCCTCGGCTCATCATCAGTCTGCTCCACTCTATTGTGCAGATTCCCCTCTGGCCTTCCAGTCACCAGCTCCTCATAGACATGAGGATTCCCTGTCTCTGCCTCCAGTCTCTAAATCCCAGACTCCACGTCGGCTCTCTGACCTATCAGCTCCGCCTTGGCACCTTTCTCCCTCATCTCCACTGTGGATCATCTTCCCACTGGCTCACCTGACTCCTTCGTCCTTTTGGTATTACTTCGTCCCTCCAACGCTCAGGCTCTGTCAATGCGGTCTTTCAGGTCCCCATTTTTGCCCATTTTTCCCTTTACACGGCTCTAAGTGGGTCTTCACCTTCAACGAATCAGTCTCCATAGTCCATCTCCATGGTGTCGTCGAGGCCTTCTCGACCATGTCTTCTCTTACCTTGACTCCATCCTGAGCTTCAGTCCTGGTTGGGCTCTGATTTACCACCAGGCTTCTCCTCCTCTTCCAGAATCTGCCTGTTTCTCAGCCTGGCCTTCTAGTCACAGGCTCCACATAGTCATGAGGATCCTCTGTCTCTGCATCCAGCCTCCGAGTCCCAGACTCCTCCTTGGCCCTCCAACCCATTGGCTTTGCCTTGGCTCCTTGCCTCTATTGTGGACCGTATTCCCACTGGTTTCACCGGGCTCTCTCATCCCTCCGGCTTCACCTCATCCCTCCATCCCTCAGGCTCTGTCTGGCTCCTCCTTTCCTCCGGAAGCACCTTTGTCCTCAGTTGCTCTGGCTCCAATGTGGTCTTCCAGGTCCCCATTTTTGCCCAGGCTTTTCCCTTTACACAGCTCTACCTGGGTCTTCACCTTGAGCGAATCCGTCTCCATAGCTTGTCTCCATGGTGTCATCGAAGCCTTCTCCACCATGTCTTTTCTTCCCTTGACTCCACCCTGAGCTTCAGTCCTGATTGGGCTTTGGTTTAACACCAGGCTCCTCCTCCTCTTCCAGAATCTGCCTATTTCTCAGCCTGGCCTTCCAGTCACCAGCTCCACATAGTCATGGTCCTCTGTCTCCACGTCCAGCCTCCGAGTCCCAGACTCCTCCTTGGCCCTCCAACCCATTGGCTCTGCCTTGGCTCCTTGCTTCCTTGTCTCTATTGACCGTCTTCCCACTGGCTTCACCGGGCTCTCTCGTCTCTCTGGCTTTACCTTGTCCCCCCGCTTTGCCTCATCCCCCTCAGGCTCTGTCTGGCTCCTTCTGTCCTCCAGTTTCACCTTTCACCTCAGTCGCTCTGACTCCAACACGGTCTTCCAGGTCCCTGCCTCCACCTCGGGTTGCACAAGCCATCAGCTCCACCTTGGCCCTCCAGGCCTTCGGTGTGACCCTGGCTCTCTGTCTGCTCAGCTCCACCTGAGTCTTCATCTCTAGCGCCTCCATCTCCATAGTTCATCCCCATGGTGTTGTCAAAGGCTTCTCCACCATGTCTTTTCCCTGCCTCAACTCCACAATTGGCCTCAGTCCTGGCTGGACTCTGGTTTTCCACCTGGCTCTTCCCTCCATCATCTCCACCATGGTTTCTTCCGTCATCACCTTCTCCCAGTCTCTGCCTTTCTCCGGCTCCACGTCTTCCTCCCTCCTAAGTTGGACCGTTTGCAGTGTGGGGATGCACCTTCTAGGAGAGGGGCTAATGTCAGGATTATAGCCTGTTTTGTTTTTGTTTCCTATGCCTGTATTGCCTGTTTCCTTGGTTCCCACTTTCCCTTTTATTTAGTTTCTATAGTTCCTGAGCCTGCATCTGTTTCTGTTCTCCCTAATTATATTCCCTCTATATTCAAGCCGTGTTTCCTTAGTTCTTTGTCTGCTTGCTCATTTGTGGTGGTTCGGTGCCACAGTTCGAGTGCGACCGAACTCCTTCAGGTAGTCTCAAATTCAGTACTCCGGTGCACACCCGCTTTCTCTTAAAAGCTTTCACACTAGCCAAACGTACATGAATTCTGATGTCAATCGAACCCAGGTGCGTACCAAAGGTGCTAGTGTGAAAGTGCCCTGTGATTGGTGGTTGTTGTTCTGTTTCTTTTCCCTTTTGGGAAATTTCCCTTGCATGTTGGATTTATTGAACTAAAGACCTTTTCCTGATCTCCTTCATCTTTTAACGCTTCACTATAAATACCCGTGGCAGGTACGTTTTGCCTACTGTTTTATGAATACGAATTAGTCTTTTCACATATTGTTTTTATATGAAATTCTGTACATACACTCTCTCAAAAAGGTTGTGTGCTTTAGCGTTTGTCCTGATCCTTAAATCATACCTATGTGTACCTTACTTACAAATTGTAGCCCATTACTGATTCCAAATTACTTGAACCACAAAATTGTGGTTAGTAACTTAATCCATTACATCACTCATTTGAGGTAGTTTGATTACTTTTAGAATACTTTTGACCTAAAGAGGAGTGAAGGAGAGGGAATGGTGGGATAAGAGTGAAGAAAACTGATAAAACATGAATATCAGGGTCAAAGAGCGAAAGAGAGAGTTGAACTAACACCAGTTTTACAAAACATCACATTCGATTTTTGTAATAGATCCAGACACAAAACAGTTTACACAGGTCTTGTAGGTTCCTCCGCACTGCTGGAGAAAATGCATACTAATCCCAGCTTATTTTTCCAGCAGAGTTCATCTTATCTTTGGCTACACTTGAAACATTTCATGCCAAACCTTGCTGGGCTCATGCTTATGACACTGGATAAAAACGGCCTTTTTTGACTTCTTTTGAAATTGGACACTTCTATGATGGCGAGAGTGGTTTATAGTCTCTGTCTCATGAGACGCCAGCTTTCTGTACACATGTTGACAGAACGGCTGTCTGGACTATATTACACCTGGTCTAAAGGGGATTAGCTAATGAGACATGGCTGAGCTGCCAGAGATGTATATCGAAAACAACACAGGCCAAGGAAGAAATCATTTGTATCATTTTTTGTTGTCTTTGATCAGACTGAAGTTTAGAAGAAGTCTAGATTAACTTTTCTAAACAAATTATACAGAAATTCAAGTAACCTATTACATTTCTCTTTTCAAATATTTGTCTTTTCAAAACATTTTGACATTTTCTCTTGATCAAAATGTCAGCCCTGTGATTGTACAGTGAAAACGTTTTGTAGTTCATTATTAATTATAGGTTACACCATGAACATTGTAGTTAGTAACATAATTTTAAATGGCCCATTTTAGGTAATGTATTCTGACTACTTTTTGATTACTTTTAGATTACTTTTTAGCTAACTTGTTTTAAACTTACATGAAATGTACCATATTGATATAACAAAACAAATACATATAACATTTAATTCATTATTTGACATTAACATCATGATACCTCTATTTGGTCACATTTTTTTATCTCACACCCTTCAGTATAATGTCAGTGAGATCATACCATTATTTTTTAAAGGAGGAACACATGCAAAAAGATGAACCAGTATGGCTTTTATGACAACATTTTATTTCAAAACAAAAGAACATAGTTAAAAAAGTAAAACAAAAACAAAAACAATGTAGTCATGATCCAAGTCATTTAGAGAATGATTTAAATGATTCCTTTGAAAAGCATATGATTTAACATGGACATATATGATTCTCTGATGCTAATTACCCATAAAACCTTCATCAAAACAGGGTTTGGGAGTCATATAAACAACATTGGCATCATAGTGGCACTGCAATAACTTAGACTTAACAGAAAATGACAAGGAACCTCTACAAGCAAAGGATTGGAAACACACTGTGATGTATTATGACACTATTATATACAACATATAATTATGAACAAAAACAAACTCATATATCAAATGTGTTGGATTCAGGGTTGTAAATAGTTTCTTTGGGGAAAATCATTTCAAATGTGAAAAGCTATTTGTAATCTTTTGCTGTGGTTATTCATGGTGGATAAGAAGCAAAGGCTATAGAACTCTTGCTGGGAGATCTTTTGCTTCTGCATTATTCAAAATCTCAGTCATGCCTCAATAATATAAAAAACACACACACAAAAAGAAAACCTTATATAAAAAATCTACACAGGGATACATAGATTTATACATACAGCACGTGTAATGTACGATAATTTGTACTAAATCTTTTATTAATGCACCCATACACCATTACAACTGTGACATGTGCAAAGTAAGGTGATGTTGCTTAGTCTCTGATGTTTCAAGTCCATGTCCCCTTAGTCTCTTCAACATACATCATCCTAAAGGAACAGCTCACCCAAAAATGAAACACTAAGTTTATCATCATAGAATGGTAACAGAATTTATATTTTTTGGATGAACCATTACTTTAATTCATTATGGTGTGGTACTTTATAATTATATAAATTCAAAGACCAAAAAGCAACATGTCCCCCATCCCAATCAAAACCACTACAATCACTATTGCACAAAAAAATGTCAATTACCTGAACAAGCAACAGCTGTGTTATTTCCCATGGCAAGACATTTTACCAAAAAAAGTTTGCTAAATGTTTGAATTTTGCAAATACGTTTAGCTTTGAAACAAAACCATTTCACCAAGAATGCGTCAAGAATGACATAAACACAATTGGGTCTCATTTACTAACTGCAGGTGTATGCATATTTGTATGTAAAATTCTAAAAAAACAAAACAATTTAGAACCAACTGTGACCATGAATGCGTTTTTAGCAGCTCTGGTTCCAGAACCATTTTTCATTAATTTTCTCATTAATTTTTTCCCATAGAGATTTCTAAAATCTCTAAAATGTTAAAGCATTATAAGCTATGAACCAAATCAACTGGCTATGAGGAGTATCACAGCATTGCAAACTTTTTGCAATTTGCCCTCAAATAATAATAGTTCAGAAACCAAAGACTGCCCTTTAGATTTACCCAAAATGAATTATATCTCATGTTTAACCACTATAGAGATCAGAGCCAGCTGCAAATTCCAGAAGATCTGGCTGAGGTGAGGCTCTTTTCGGCAGGTTCATGAGAGCTGAACACACTGGAGCTCATATCTCAGAAAACTTCGAAGCAAATTTTCAAATAAATGTTATCTTTATTAACAAACCACATATTTGAATTCTAAATAAGTACATTCCCACATAAAAACTTAAGACTACTTTCTGTGACACAAAAACAGTACCATTTATAAAACTGTAGTGGATTTGACTCACTGTGAGAAATACTGCAAGCGGGTGGAGTTCTGATATCATTTGAATATCACACTCCTCTCAGCCAATCAGATTCGAGGACCAGAACGAACTGTTGTAAATGTATACATATTATATATTTTTTAGTTGCTTCATTGGAGTACAGCATTATGGGTAATGTAGTATTTCCATACAAAGTTGTGAATTTGGCAAAACTGGAATCCAAGACAAAGAAAAATAAATTGTTACTTCCTGATAAACTGGCTCCAAATATCAAAAGTAATTTGCTGCAGCTGGAGAAGCCACTGTGGTCCTTTTTTCATATTATCTTAAATTACTTGCGCCTCAGAGTGTGGAATTTATTCAGTAAATGTGCTTTCATCTTAGTTTATGTGCATGTTTATGTGCATCCAACTCAGTTTAGTCCATATGTTTTTGATGTGCACTTTTATAAATTTATGCGAATCCTGGCATTTCCATTTAGTTTTTTTTATGCAATATCCCAAAATGTGCATAAAAAAAAGCCAACTAATCTCATGACGAAAGTGTACCTGTAGGAACTTTTTTGCAAAACGCAAAATATGCACTAATAAGTACATATCACTAAAGAGCGTTTTTTTCCCCAGAACAGATGAACGTACTTTTGCTATGTTTTATGTGATTTTGGTTTTGTATGTGTCACCGCAATTATGACTTGAAATGTCCATTGAGTGGCACTACAACTCTAATGCTCTGTGACGTTTTAATATAAAGTACCATCTGCTTGTTTTTCAATCTCTCATCTTTCAGCTCTTTCATCGCGAGTCAAGTTTTTGACAGGATTTGTACCCAAGGATTCTGCATCCTAAGTCCAGTTCCGTGCCGGCTGTGCTATCGGGTAAGCTTGTTACACCCGGAAAGCTAAACATATGAAGCTGTAATCTTAACTGTGTACGAAAACGATTACAAGTCATTGCTGTTTTACCACCTCTATTGTTGGAAACTGCAGTTATATGTACTTATCGGTACGCATTTCGAATCTTGCGAAAAAGTTCCCACAGGTACGTTTTCGTCAAGAGATCAGGTGAAAAATAGGTGGTTAGAAAGCTAATGAATGCCATTTTCACTTCTGGAACTTGATTGTTGCACTCTATTGTACAACATTAGAAAGTCATGTGCATAGTTTTAAATCATAAATCTTAAAGCAAAATGTGTCTAAACCCATGCAGTTTTTAGTAAATAAGACCCAATGTTTAGTTCTGCCGTTTAATAAAGATAACATGTGTATGGTGACTCTAGCAAATGTGCATATATTTTCTCAATTGCTCTGAAAGAGAAAGTTCCCAAAGAGTTTTATCTTTCCTCTGTAGTGGAAATCTCCTTTATGAGATGGCCCCATGTGCATGCAATTGTAAAACGTCCATGAATCCATTAATGGAACCAGCCACTTCTAATCTCAAAGCTTGGTTAACCACACAAATGGTGCCTGCTGAGAAGCTCTGTAGGTTCATTTTCCATTTCTTTGCGATGCCTGGCGTGTGTGTGTGATTCTGACTGTTCCTCCCTTTAGAGTTTCACGGTGGCTTGTGTTCCATTTTACTGTTCTTTCAAAGGAGCAAATGCCTTTGATGCCACAGGTGAGTCTTTGTATCGAGTTTTACTGCATTAGGCGACACAGCAACGGAATCTTGAGGAGGATATGGAAAACTTATATTTCCTGTTTACTTCCAGTCAGATGTGCCACTTTACACACAAGGCCGAGGAGGTGGGCGATCTGGAGGAGGAGCTCTGCCTGGAGGCGGGGCTTGAGGGGGCGGAGGCAGGGAGGCAGAAGGGGAAGGTGGAAGAGAAGGCAGAGATGTGGGCGGAGCAAAGTAGAGAGTGTTAGGAGACGAAGACCAGATGGGGGGTGGAGAATAGGATGGAGGAGGAGTGATGGGTGGAGATGGGTTGTTGCCATGAGGTGGGGGCGAAGAAGGTGCCGGAGGAAAGCCAGAGGACAGGGAGGCAGGTGGACCACGTGGAGGAGGAGGCAGCTGGCCCTGAGGAGGGGGTGGGCTGAGGGTGTGTGGAGGGGTGTAGATGGGTGAGGAATGGTGGTTGTAGGATGGATAGCGTGGAGGAGGACTAGACTTGATTCGAGTGAAGTTCATACAGCGACCCTAAGGGAAAAAGACAGAAAAAAATATTTTAGACATAATATTTTGTGAAAAAAAAAATGTGTTGTGGTGTTTTCTTGTTGTCATGGTGTTGCTATGCGGCAATTGACGTGTTCAAAATGGTTTTTAGCATGATGCCATGCAGTCGTTGTTAAGGTGCTGTGAGTAGTTGACAGGGTGTTGCTATACAGTGACCAACATGATGCTGAATTTTCAGTTTTGATGAGTATTCATGTACACACACACTCAGTTATGTGTTAGGTGAACATAAACAGTTGGGAGAAAATGAGACATGTATCAGAACATTGCATTCATGTATCCGGTTTTAAAGGAACAGCAGCCTTATTTAGTTGCTTTTGTCTGTGGCATTGATGTTAATCAAGCAACAAAAGAAAGACTAGGGTGAGTGGTAACCAAGGTATCGCTTTACATGTTACATTGTTTTTTTAGTTTAGTTTTTTTTTTTTTTAAAGCATGCTCCTATGCAGTTGCTTGGGTTCTGTAAATAGTTGCCAATGTGTTGCTGTAGTTACTAACATGTCCTGAGTGGTTTTAAGCATGTTACCATGCACCTGCTAGTAGGGATGCACCAAAATGAAAATTCTTGGCTGAAACCGAAAAAGAGGAAACCAAGGCCGAAAACCGAAACACCGAAAGAATTATGCCAATTATTAGTACCATTTATGGATATGACTGTGTACTAATCTTACTAAAATTAAGGTATTGCAATTACATAAATTAATATTTAAGTTTCAAAGAATAAATCAATTATATTAATTTAAACAATTATTATCAATCAAGTATTATATTACTTAAATAACATATACATATAATTTACTGCCTTTGTTTAAATTGTTTAATTGTTTAAATTTTGAAACACATTATCTTGTGGATCCATCAGTTTGCATTTACAAGTCCACGTGTTTCTCTTCCAGCAAGAGGCACTGTCAGAATGGTAGTCCACAAAGCAGCGCAGCAAATGACTTTGAAACGTGCAGCGCTCATATTAATTCAATGGATAGCCTTTTGAAGTTTCATCGCAATTCTTGTCTTTCAGTCCCCACATTTAAGACCACCTGAAATCATAATTAAGATTTTCTTAACCCCTAATAACACTGCAGTCATCAATGAAAATTAAGAGCTTTATTTCAAGAACCAACTTTCAAAAACAAACCTTACACACGTTTCTTTTTATTTTTTTCCCACCATGTTCGGGGCACAAGAAAAATATTAGGGGACTAAATTAATATCAGCATATGAAGTATAATCATCTCTCATTGTCTCTGAGAGAATGCACGTCAGATGCTGAAAGCGCTGTCAGTTTTTACTTTCACTTTCACATATTACGCAGTTTTCATGTTGCTTGTGTGATATCCATTGGCTCACCTCCATGGATTAAAACATAAATATTTATAAAAATACAGTATATAGAAAAGACATATCTTTAAAATATTGCGACTTAACACCAATGTAAAGCCATTGTTTTTCACTCACTGAAAGCTACATCTGTCTCGATCTCTGCTCTCATTACTGGCTGCACGACTGCAGACACACCCCCTCTTGAAATTTCGGCATTACAAGTTTTGCAAATCACTATCCGTGGGTCTTTCTCAGATATACTGAAATACGTCCACACCGCAGACGTGTTGCTTCAGACAAGCACATGCAGGCTGCAGTTTCTGTTTGCATCAACATACTGTTTCGGCCTTGTTGTTTCGGTGATAAAAATCTTTCGGCCGAAAATTTTCAGTGGCCGAATATTCGGTGCATCCCTACCTGCTAGGCTTGTTATGTTGTGGCTAACATGTTTTTTAGACCTTGCTGCCATAAAGTGGTTGCCAGGGTGTTGCTATGCAGTGACTAACATATTCAGAATGGTTTTAACATGTTGTTAGGCTACAGTGGGTGGTTGCCAGGGCGTTGCTATGCAGTGACTAACCTGTTCTGAATGGTTTTAGCATGTTGCAATGCAGTTGTTGTTAGGCTACAGTGGGTGGTTGCCAGGGCGTTGCTATGCGGTGTCTAACATGTGCTGAATGGTTTTTAGCATGTTGCAATGCAGTTGTTGTTAGGCTACAGTGGGTGGTTGCCAGGGTGTTGCTATGCAGTGTCTAACATGTGCTGAATGGTTTTTAGCATGTTGCAATGCAGTTGTTGTTAGGCTACAGTGGGTGGTTGCCAGGGTGTTGCTATGCAGTGACTAACATGTGCTGAATGGTTTTAGCATGTTGCTATGCAGTTGTTGTTGTTAGGCTACAGTGGGTGGTTGCCAGGGTGTTGCTATGCAGTGTCTAACATGTGCTGAATGGTTTTTAACATGTTGCAATGCAGTTGTTGTTGGGCTACAGTGGGTGGTTGCCAGGGCGTTGCTATATAGTGACTAACCTGTTCTGAATGGTTTTAGCATGTTGCTATGCAGTTGTTGTTGGGCTACAGTGGGTGGTTGCCAAGGTGTTGCTATGCAGTGTCTAACATGTGCTGAATGGTTTTCAGCATGTTGCAATGCAGTTGTTGTTAGGCTACAGTGGGTGGTTGCCAGGGTGTTGCTGTGCAGTAACTAACATGTGCTGAATGGTTTTTAGCATGTTGCTATGCAGTTGTTGTTGGGCTACAGTGGGTGGTTGCCAAGGTGTTGCTATGCAGTGTCTAACATGTGCTGAATGGTTTTTAACATGTTGCAATGCAGTTGTTGTTGGGCTACAGTGGGTGGTTGCCAGGGCGTTGCTATATAGTGACTAACCTGTTCTGAATGGTTTTAGCATGTTGCTATGCAGTTGTTGTTGGGCTACAGTGGGTGGTTGCCAAGGTGTTGCTATGCAGTGTCTAACATGTGCTGAATGGTTTTCAGCATGTTGCAATGCAGTTGTTGTTAGGCTACAGTGGGTGGTTGCCAGGGTGTTGCTGTGCAGTAAATAACATGTGCTGAATGGTTTTTAGCATGTTGCTATGCAGTTGTTGTTGGGCTACAGTGGGTGGTTGCCAAGGTGTTGCTATGCAGTGTCTAACATGTGCTGAATGGTTTTCAGCATGTTGCAATGCAGTTGTTGTTAGGCTACAGTGGGTGGTTGCCAGGGTGTTGCTATGCAGTGACTAACCTGTTCTGAATGGTTTTAGCATGTTGCAATGCAGTTGTTGTTAGGCTACAGTGGGTGGTTGCCAGG
Organism: Garra rufa; assembly: GCF_049309525.1. Lineage (NCBI taxonomy): Eukaryota > Metazoa > Chordata > Actinopteri > Cypriniformes > Cyprinidae > Garra > Garra rufa. The sequence goes on along the minus strand of NC_133375.1, from coordinate 5,590,400 downwards.
GCGTTGCTATGCAGTGACTAACCTGTTCTGAATGGTTTTAGCATGTTGCAATGTAGTTGTTGTTAGGCTACAGTGGGTGGTTGCCAGGGTGTTGCTATGCAGTGACTAACATGTGCTGAATGGTTTTAGCATGTTGCAATGTAGTTGTTGTTAGGCTACAGTGGGTGGTTGCCAGGGTGTTGCTATGCAGTGACTAACATGTGCTGAATGGTTTTAGCATGTTGCAATGTAGTTGTTGTTAGGCTACAGTGGGTGGTTGCCAGGGTGTTGCTATGCAGTGACTAACATGTGCTGAATGGTTTTTAGCATGTTGCAATGCAGTTGTTGTTAGGCTACAGTGGGTGGTTGCCAGGGTGTTGCTATGCGGTGACTAACATGTGCTGAATGGTTTTTGTAATGATACCATGCAGTTATTTTTAGGGTGCTGATTTTAACATTTGCTAAGGTGTTCTAGTTGGTCGTCAAGTCGTTTCTATGCAGTGGATATCATTTTTAGGAGTGTTTTAGCATCTTGTCATGCAGTTGTTAAGGTGCTGTGCTTTACATTGTTAACGTTTTTTAAGCATGTTTTTACTCTCATGAATGGAGAAATACAGACAAAATGATGCTGAATTTTCAGTTTTGATGAGTATTCATGTACACACACACTCAGTTATGTGTTAGGTGAACATAAACAGTTGGGAGAAAATGAGACATGTATCAGAACATTGCATTCATGTATCCGGTTTTAAAGGAACAGCAGCCTTATTTAGTTGCTTTTGTCTGTGGCATTGATGTTAATCAAGCAACAAAAGAAAGACAGAAAATCACTCAGTGCTAGTGAATGAATCCCTTTAGTAGCATAATAAAGATTATGTATCTAAATGTATTTATATACAGAAAATTGTCTGCTTAAAAGAATGAAGAATGTGGTAAACAAGTTGTTATAACAAATGCATAATTAGCCTATATAACCACTGACATTTTTTTAAAAAGAAGACCATGTTCCTGTTTCTTAATGAGAAGGGGTTTCATTTCATTTTAACACAAAGGCACATTGCGTCCACAGCAGTTAAATCTGTGTCTGTCATGAAAAAAAAAAAAAACCTTAATATCAAATCTATACAATGAGTTTGGTAATTTTAGAGAAATGCTTAATAAATGCATTACACTGTAAATAAACCCATTAGATTTTAGCTGACTAAATCTACTGTAGATTTAGTCGATTAAAATCGTATGATATTTAGTTGACTAAAACTGGACTAAAACTAAAACAATTCAGATGACTAAAACTAAAATGGCATTTTAGTCAAAAGACTGAGGCTAAATCAAAATGTGCAGTCAAAATTAACACTCCTATGCAGTTACTAGGGTGCTGTGAATGGTTGTTGCCAAGATTGTGGGTAAAAGGTTTTGAGGGCTTTTTATCATGTCATGTTTTATTCATTTCAGATTTGTTTTTTTAAAGACTGACTGTCTGCACTGTCATTTTGAGAGTGATGAATTTAGAACAGTGTCGTCAGTATGACATGATTTGCATTGGTTGCAACTGTCTTAAATTCTGTCCAAAAAAATAGAAATTTACTTGGATTTCAGATGGATTATGGATGTAAAACCACTGATGTAAACATAGGATTTTTTTTGTCAGGAATTAGTAAATCAGGTCACTGATATTTAAATATGCAGTCTGTAATATTGAAATTGGTATTGCAGCCCAAATTCAAATTATTGGAGAGAGTTGTTCTCTTACCCCTTCTCAGACTCAATGCTCATGTGGGTTGCCAGATTGAGAACATGTAACAGGAATAAAAAGTTTAGGAGCCTTAAATTAAAAGTTAATTATTTGCTTTTAGGCTTTTTAGGCTGGGTACAATCTGCAATTTCTGACCCAGTTTGTTAGCTGGCTTCCATGGCTGCAATACGCAGCTTTTTCCACTAAATGGCAACCAGGACTGTTGAAATACCACTTGGCAAATTGACAGTAGGTGGAATCACACACACCAAAACAGAGAAGACATTATGACATGAATCTCACATTTAAAAGTAGATTTGTTTCTCTCGCAATTCTGTCTATTTTTTAGAATTGTACTTAAATCTCACAACTGCAAGCTACAAAGTCAGAATTGTGAGATTTAAACTCATGATGAAGAGTCACAATTACCTTTTTTCAATTATTTTATTGGGGTATATACGAGTGATTGGCTACTAATATTGCTTTGCTTTTTCAGTGCATGTTTTTTGGAGAAACAAACATGTAAACTAAGCATGTTTCCTAAATATCTGTAGACATACTATGGAATTTTTGCTACAATAAAGTTACAAAAAAAAGCACCTTTAATTACAAAAGTGCGGCAAAGCTGCTCCCCTCAGGATGCAAACACTACAGTGTTATGTTAAACTGAAACTCTCAGAGCTCGTAAAATACCCGTAACATTTACTGGCAAACCATCTTTTATTGAATTGTTCATTTTGCATTAGAAAACTGACTGTTGAGAGGAAATCAGCCTCAGAAGGCTAATTGTAAAAATCTTAGGACAACGTGGCAGATGAGAAATGTGTGTTAAATTATTTGATTCCAGTTCAGAGGCAGTAAATAAGCCAGGAATATTAGTCTTAAATCCCTTAATGCATGTGGTTGGGCAATGGGTAGCAACCATGATGGACTTTACCATCAAAATATAACATGACAAACACACACTTAGAGGTAGACTGCTGAGAGGCGTGCTGGTCTTTCTGTCTGCTGTAGCTTTAGCAAGCTATAAATGCCAGACAAGTTTTAATGACACACAGAGGAAAAGGCTAGTTGTTGGCTGTTTACTAGAAACACTTATGGAAAATTAGAGAACTCTATGTTCCAATTTCCTGTTAACTAATGAAGAGCTCCCCCGCTGGCTCCAGGAAAGACACACAGACTGAAAATTGTCATGCAATTAAGAGCTTATAGTATGTACTGTAATTAAGAACATCAAAGGCTGAATGATTTTGTATGTATAGCTCTATAAGAAAATATAGGGTTACAGAGACCTACCTACAGAAACTTCACTCTTTAAAATAAAGGTGCTTCACGATGCCATAGAAGAACCTTTTTTGTCTAAATGGTTCCATAATGAACCTTTAACATCTGAAGAGCCTTTCTGTTTCACAAAAGGCTCTTTGTGGCGAAAGAAGGTTCTTCAGATTCTAAAAAGGTAAGAAAGAAATGGTTCTTTAAAGAACCTTTGACTGAATGGTTCTTTGTGGAACCAAAAATGGTTCTTCTATGGCATCGCTGTGAAGAACCTTTTAAAGCACCTTTATTTTTAAGAGTGTACTTGTAGAAAAACAAACGGAAGAAACTGCAATAGTAAATTTGGAGGAACAGAAGACCTGATTCATAGTTTATTTTATCTCATTCGGTTGCCTTGGAATGTACAGCATGAGCATTTGTGGTTAAAAAGTACATCAATTTTTTTTTTTTAATTAGAAAATGACTGATCGTTTCACTAGATGAGACCATTATGCCTTGGCTGGGATCCTGTAGAGCCCTTTGAAGCTGCACTGAAACTGCAATTTGGACCTTCAACCTGTTGGCTTCCATTAAAGTCCTCAACACTCTTAAAAATAAAGGCGCTTTAAAAAGTTCTTCACAGCGATGCCATAGAAGAACCATTTTTTGTTCCACAAAGAACCATTCAGTCAAAGGTTCTTTAAAGAACCATCTCTTTCTTACCTTTTTATAATCTGAAGAACCTTCTTTCACCACAAAGAAGCTTTTGTGAAACAAAAAAGTTCTTCAGATGTTAAAGGTTCTTTATGGAAACATTTAGACAAAAAAGTATAACATGAAATTGCAATAGCAAATTTGGAGGAACAGAAGACCTAATTTAATTTAAAATTACTTAAAATAGCCAGTCTCATTCGGTTGCCTTGGAATGTACATGCATAATAGTTGGTCCTGTCAGAAATGTACAGTTTTTCAATGCGATTTAAGCTGAATAACGTTTTTGTGCATAATTGTGTTGCCAGATTTCATTTGTCATTTTACATATTAATACATAATCTTCACAAAACAGAAACAGAAAGGTTCTTTAGATGTTAAAGGTTCTTTATGAAACCATTTAGACAAAAAAGGTTCTTCTATGGCACCTCTATTTTAAAGAGTGTATATGAAGAAAAATCCTGGAATGTTTTTCTCAAATATCTTAATTTCTTTTTGACTGAAGAAAGAAAGACATGAACATCTTGAATGACAAGGGGGTGAGTAAATTACCAGGACACTTTTATTCTGAAAGTAGCTTCTCCTTTAAAATAATATAATTAGGCATAGTTATAATAAATTGGCAACTCATCAGATTTTTTGAAAGTCTAGAAAATGTTTAAACATTTTTAATACAGGTTCTGTCATAGTATTTTATTTGTTAAAAATTGTTTTGTGTTATATTACTGTGCAAAGCGGCAACGTTTGCTTTCTTCAGTTCATGATTTTAATAATTTGAAGTGTTTATTTTAGGTACATTTTTATTACTTTTGTATGATAAACAATTGTGTGAAATCTAAGGCCTGAAGCAAAATCAACCCTTCCTTCATCAAAATGTCTTAATTTTTTGTCTTTGTCTTCACGTACAAGTCCAAATAGACAGAATATAAACTCATGTAAATGGTTTATTTGACCTTATCATGCATCGTAATATTTTAAATAATCAAAAATATTAACACTTTTTACATTATGAAAACTGTTCAAATTCAAAAGCTTCTCTCACTGTGAAATTTGAAATATTAATTCCAATTTTTAAATAATATTAATGTTGTTCTATTGTAACACAGAAGGTGCATAAGAATGTCCTGTAAAGAGAAAAGCTCTGATTGGGGGATTTAAACTCTTGACATTTGGCAACCCCAAGCATTAGAACCTATGGAGGTCTATTTGTTTTATTCTCGTTTTTGCTGAAGAAAATTTGTAGAGATTTTGGATATAGAGAGTTTTATTTTTATACTACTTTATTGTAGTCTTATCGATATTGCATCGATACTGTATAGGCCGTATGTCCACCAAACTTCAAGCTTGCAGTGCTCAGTGTAAAATATACACTCACTGCCTTATCATGCTGGTGCTGTTTATAAATACAAAGCACTCCAATTGAAAAAAATATTCTAGCCTCAGTAAAAAAGGCTTTAGCGTTTAATAATGTCGGTGTCATCTCGTCTTCGTATTGCCTTGAAGGTCGTCATCAAATATATTTCAACATAATTTTCATACTTTTCCTTATAGTTCAAGCCACCACAGTCTAATCATGGAAATACTGTTGCTTTGGTTTTGCCTTCATTTCAGTATGTTCATCTACACAGCAGACGCATGCAAGCTTCTCTCTGTCTCCACGCTGTCTCCCTCAGAAGTAGTCGGGACAGCAGTCAGCTCTAGTTTCTTTTTTAATTCTACAGTCGCCAGACCTTACAGTTTTAATAACAACATGCTTACACTCATACTGCTTCCTGTAACTGCCCAAATCAAAATTCCTCTTCCTCTGTTAATGTCCGGTCTTCATTCCCAGACCTTTGTCATCTGCTCTACTCAAGCTGTCCTTATTGTCAGCACTTACTCAACTTCAAAGTGCATAGAAAAATGATCACGCTACGAATTAAAAACATAATTATACTTTCCTGTTGAAAAAGAAGAAGTGACGTTATTTAACCAGTGCACATGTTAGACATATGTGCAGACAACAGGGTAAGAAAAAAAACTGAAAGAAATTGGAAAAATATGGAATGTTTTATACATTTAAACCCACGCATATAGTCTAAAAATACACATATTTGGAAGAAAGTATTAACCAACACGATATTGAACATGGATGAATGAATTAAATAATTAAAGACAAAGACATTTTTAAAGGTATGGTAATGATACTGATCTTAAATGTCAATGGACTACAATGTAAATGGGCAGCTCAAGTCTGGAAGTTTTTATACATCACTGGACAGCTCAATAAAATTTAATCTGCTTGTAATTAGCAACAGATCCATGTTGTTCAGTGATTCTGTATGTAGCATCAACTTGACCACACTGCCTAGTTGGACAGAAGCATTTGGCTGCAACTTGCATTAAAGCTTGTTAATTTCCCTTTTTGCTTTTTTTGAAAATTAAAGAAATCTTGATCCACTTAAAGGATAACTATTGCCAAAATGCAACCTGGGGTGGGTTTTTTTTTTTTTTTTTACTATAAACGAGACAAACTTATATCTAAAAGCATAATTACGACAAACAAGCATTTTTGAGATTGACCGTGATTTCGTTTTGTGGTCAATGGCTGGTGAATGGGAATACTAGGGGCACTACTTTGAGCGCATCAAAATCGATATTTTTACAACACTAAGAAGGCTCGACACACCATGAAACTTTGCTCGAAGTATTGCCTGGGTCTCTACACATGAACTCGAGCATTGAGAACATTGTTTCTGTACACAGAGTTTACTAAAAAGAAAGGTTTTGAACAACTCACTTACACTGTTTGGGTTTCCGCTCGCAGCCATCTTGCCAGTTGAGAAGTGTCGATCTCCGAATGCAAATGGATGGACTCCATTGGACGAAATATTAGGCTTATATGAGGCTCTTTTTACATCTAGAAGGTTAATATTGTTTTTCACTTGCGACAAAACAACGAATTAGCTGTGCATTTATATGGAAATATGCTTTCGGAGCTATCCATCCTTGCATTCGGAGATAGACACCTCTTGACTGGCAAGACGGCCGCGAGCGGAAACTCAAACAGTGCAAGTGAGTTGTTTGTGAAAGTGAGTTGTTCAAAACCTTTCTTTTTAGTAAACTCTGTGTACACGAACAATGTTCTCAATGCTCGAGTTCATGTGTAGAGACCCAGGCAATACTTCGAGCAAAGTTTCATGGTGTGTCGAGCCTTCTTAGTGTTGTAAAAATATCGATTTTGCACTCAAAGTTATGCCCCTAGTACTCCCGTTCACCGGCCATTGACCACAAAACGAAATCACGGTCAATCTCAAAAACGTCTCGTTTGTCGTAATTATGCTTTTAGATATAAGTTTGTCTCGTTTACAGTAAAAAAAACAGCCCAGGTTGCATTTTGGCAATAGTTATCCTTTAAAGCTCGACAGACATGCCTAGACATGCATAACATGACCACATGTTAATGTAAACCAAAAGACAACCATCAAACTCACGTCATGTCAAGAATCTGGGTCAGACCCACCAGTCCAAGATATTCCAGTATATATTCATCAGCTGACACATATCCGGTAGAGTGCTGACTGTGCAGTTTTTGGTAAGTGACCGAGTTTCAATTGTTAATATGAATGATTCAAAAAGAAATTTTTCTCCATATAGTGGACTTCAATGGGGATCAATGGGTTGAAGGTTCACGTTGCAGTTTCAATGCAGCTTCAAAAGATTCTACACGATCCCAGCCAAGGGTCTTATCTAGTGAAATGATCTGTCATTTTCTTAAAAAAATAAAAGTTGATATACTTTTTACCCACAAATGCACGTCTTGCACTAGCTGGACCTCACGCATTACATAATCACACACACATGACCTAGGCAGAAATACTGACCCAGTGTGCAAAGATAGTTAAATGCCATTTAAAAAAAGATAAAACAATGATGTTGGATGGTTTTGAAGTTGGAGGAGAAAATGAGATGGAGATTTTTGCCGTACCCTACCTTTTTAAACCAAAGTACACAGCCAAAGAACTAACCAAGCATGACATTTCCATTGTTGGGCATGTTACTTTAAAAAAGCAATTAGTTATAGTTACTACCAGGGAATGTAACTGTTTTATTACTTTTTTTTAAAAATGTTCAAATGTGTCAATTAACTTGGATGCCCCAATATTAAATATGGTAAATGAATAAAACATTGTACTCTAATCTACGTTATTTTAATGTTGCTGTGGGACAATGTGAGAGATGCCTTCCAGGGGCTAAATATAATGTGCCTGTGTGGTTTTTCTTGTTGACCGCGAAAAAAACTACAAATACTCAGTCAATTAGAAACTGCAAAGGGTCTACTTTTATGTGTATAGTCATATTAACAAGAAAAGAATGTGCTTTTGTAAAATGTGACCCTGGACCACACAACCAGTCATAAAGTTAAATTTTACAAAACTGAGATATATACATCATATGAAAGCTTTCTACTGATGTATGGTTCGTTAGGATAGGACAATATTTGGCCGAGATACATCTATTTGAAAATCTGGAATCTAAGGGTTCTCCAAGTTCTCCAAATTAAGTTCTTAGCAATGCATATTACTAATCAACAATTACATTTTAATAGGTTTACAGTAGGAATTTTACAAAAAACCTTCATGGAACATGATCTTTACTTAATGTCCTAATGATTTTTGACATAAAAGAAAAATCAATAATTTTGACCCATACAATGTATATTTGGCTATTGCTATATACCCCAGCGACTTAAGACTGGTTTTGTGGTCCAGGGTCACAAATAAAGAAAACAAAAGGGTGCGCTCTCTGCCGTCTCAGTCTCCATCACCTCTCTTCACAGACATGTAAATAAAACTACCTGAATCTCTACGAATATATGCCTCACAGACATAAGAATAAAAGTATAGAAAGCTTGAAATTTGTACTTTTCAATGAAGTAAGTCATGCCGAAAACAAAGCTTCTCAGATAAAGTAACATTCTCTGTTTCACAAGCTTCAGTTTTTCCTGTTTAAACTCATCCCAAGTGTAATCACATCCACGAGTGGCTCAGCTTTTTAAATTTTGAGCCAAGCATTCACGTGAGATGTTGCGGACATGTAGGTAAATGAGATTGTAGGTATTGTAGGTAAATGAGATTAACGTAAATCGATTAACGTAAATCTTGGCAACGTTTCGTTTCTGGAAGAAGACGTGCTGAGAGGAATAAGCCAGAATTTACCTCAGAATGCAATTTTCTTTTTTTTTTGAAAATAACTGATTGTTTTGCTAGATAAGGCTCTTATTCCTCGGCTGAGATTGTGTAGAGATCTTTGAAACTGGATTGAAGCCTTCAGTTTAGACCCTCAACCTGTTGAAGTCCACTTTTCCTCAAAAACCTTAATTTTTTTTTCCACTGAAAAAAGAAAGACATGAACATCGTGAATGACCAGGGTGAGTAAATTACCAGAAAATGTAATCCTGGAGTAAACGAATTCTTTTAATGCAATATTTAGGTGATTTCAAGGACAAGTTAGGTTATTTTTACATGGGGGAAAATTCACTAAACAATTGGGCAACTTCTGCATACAGCATAATGTGATTAGAGACTCAAACCATGTTCTCAGTGCCTAGTTCCAGTGAAACATGTCAGATAGCAGTAGTCTGCTGAAACATTCGCAACCTAGCATTGCAAGATGTGAAATTACACTAAAACATTGTGTTCAGTATGTGGTTGTGGTATTACCTGATTTGCCTGTTTGTTTTAGTGACTGGGTGCTAAACAATGCAAACAGTGCTTGCAAATAAACTCAGCTATCGTTTTAGTCCATAATTGAAATTGTATGTAATTTTGGTCTTTTGTCTCATGATGCATTTTTTTTTTTTTGGCTTCCTTAATGTCTGCCAAACAACATTCACACATGGGAGTGTTTTGTTAAGGTGTGTGAAGTGAATACTTCCTACATTACAATAGCTTTAAACTAAATGTTTGCAAAGCCCTTAAAAAGTTAGCTTGGGCTTCTTCTACATCTGGTGCCCCATTATATAAGCAAGTATTTTAAATCTAGCTTCAGATACTGGAATCTTCTGATTGATTTGCCAGACAACAACATCCCTATCCAGCAGCATAACGGTCTGTGTTTGCTTTACGGCTCACAGCTGTTTGTCCGATGTAATGTTCTGCATATGCGCCTTTATCATCACATAAACTACCACTGCACCACAGAGCACAACTAGAAAATATCACTTGCAAAAGAACTCTAACAACATTTTGAACATACATGATTTAGAGTTTTTGGACAAGATTTTATGAGAACACAATGTGCTCTGACCACATTAATATTGTGTTTTTTTAGGGATAGGCCAAAGGTAAAAACAAGATCCAATTTAAATGAAAAACTGATGTTTTTAATAATGCTTTACAACAGGAAAATTACACTTTAATAGGGACCAATTCTCACTGTTAACTAGTTGCTTATCAGCATGCCTATAATTAAAATATTGACCGTTTATTAGTACTTTTTAAAGCACATATTTTGCATGACCATATTCTAGATCCCTAAACTTACAGAATACCTGAACTTAACAACTACAGTTCCTATAGAAAATCTGTCAGTTCTGTCTGTTTATGTATTTGGTTTCTCCCGTTGTCTCCCCCTGTTGATCTGTGTACTTTGGTTTAGTCCTCATTATCGTCATCCCCTTCACTTGTCTGTAATTATCAGTCACTCTTTATAAGTCTGTCTCTGTCTTTATGCTGCGTTCCAGGCAGGTTTTTTGACTGGTAAATCACCACTTCAAACTATGACTCACGACTTCGTAGCGTTCCAGGCAAGTCACGCCAAACTGCCTGGGCACATTTACAAATTATTATTATTTTTATATTATTATTAATTTGATTTCAACGTTATATTGTCCTAAGCTCTATTTTTCCACTGTGTACTACTTGCATAAACACCGCACCCATTAGGGCTGACATTGTTGTTTCGCGGGCTATGTTACTTCAGAACTCAGAACTGGGAGTACATCGATCTAGCACGAGTTCACGAGTGGGAAGTCACGGGTTTGACTGCCGTTCCAGTGCTATTTCACTGGTAAAAGGTTGGAAAAACACTGGTTACGGGTTGTCTGGAACGCGGCATTTGTTCACTGTTGGTCTTTGATGTTGTTTTGACGTGTGTGGATGTTCTCTCTGTTCCTGATTGTTCCTGCCTGATTCTCCTGAAGATTTATATTAAAGTAATTGTTTGTTTGTATCTCATTTCCCATCTCGTCCGTCAAGCACAATCGTAACAAAATCATCATACCCCGTGAAAACTTTTACCTTTTGTCACATTACAGCCAGGAAAATAAAACAAATTCTGTTTTTTGAGCTGCATTTACACATTATAACCCTCATAATTTAAGTAAAAAAAATTCTGGAGGATTATTAATCAGTGAAATGCCTGGTTTGGTGAGTGATCAGTCCTTTAGAGTATAGCATTATAAACTTGCTCAGGTGCATCAACTTCCAGATTAAACACCAGGCTAATTGCCCCATCTGACATTAATAGTAGTGGTGTTGATTATTTCAGAATAAAACGAGCTGTTTCTTCAAGACTCCACTGTTAGTAGTGCATGGTACGGCAAAGAATTCACCAAGTTGGGAAAGTGCTTTCAAAAGACATCTTGGACAAAGTTGTAGAAAGGCACAAGTTAGGAGATGGCTACAAAAACTTTTTAAAGGCTTTAGCTGTTCACAGCATCATTAAGAAGTGGAAAGCGTATGGCACCACCAGCACATTGCCTAGATCAGGATGACAGAGCCAGAAGGACATTGACTTGAGAAGCTACTAGGTGTCACAAGGACGGTCGGAGACGAGCGGATCCATTTGCAGCATTTATTAATACAGGCAAACAAACACAAGGGCAGGCAGAAATCGTAGTCAAACACAGGCAAAAAGGTCGGGGCAGGCAGCGAGAATCACACACAAGAGGGAGTCCAAGAATCAAAACACAGGAAATCAAACACGGGAAGAAACGCTCAGAATGTAGCCGGGGCAATACAAGACTTCGCAAAGTGGCTGTGTGTGTGAGAAGCTTATAAGCAGTCAGTGTGATGAGGAACAGATGTGTGCAGTAATCAGTGCAGTGGGTCACGAGGAGCAGGTGTGAGCAGTGATTGGTGCAGTGGCTTGTGGGGGATGAAGTCCATGATGTGTAGTGCAAGAGTTTGTGATGACAGGACGACGGAGGCTCAAATCGTGACACTAGGAGGCCAAAGACAATTTTGAAGAACTTAGAAGGGTTTATGGCCTATCTCCCAAGCTTTACACAAAGCTGGCCTGTATGGCATTGTGGCACGAATTAAAGCCCCACTAAGTAACTTTTCCCTCAATGCTCCCTCTACAGGTTAGAAGCGGAATTGTCCATTACCGCTGTCGTAAATAATTTAGCCTACCGTCGCGTCACATGCACGTTATTTGTTTGAAAGGCTATCCAGGACCGGCTTTGGAAATAACGATGTCGAGTGACAAGGTAGAGTATGTTGTATGACATTATAAAAGTATGAAAACCTTTAGTGAAGCCTGCCGTGAAGCAAGTCGCATTTGTAGTATCATTTGAACTACAAAACCGCGACCCGACGACCCAAACTTACATAGTGCTGTTATGGCTGATAGAGGGTCGCAAAGTGAATACGAAAGTGCCGTTTCACCCTGCTATGAGTTGATGAACCACTGACATGAGTTCGGAAACATTATTTTAAGGTAAAAAAAGTTACTTAGTGGGGCTTTAAGCCTTTCTCATTTGAGCTATGCAAAAACCCATTTGGAAGAGTCTGATACCTTTTGACAAAAGGTGCTATGGTCTGATGAGACCAAAATTGACCTTTTTGGACTGAACTCCAAGCACTTTGGCAAAAAGCAAACACAGCACACCACCCAAAACACACCATACCTACTGTGAAGCATAGTGGTGGCAGCATTATTTAGTGGAGGTTTTAGCTGGGACTGGGCGATTGGCCAGGATTTAAAGGGTAAATTGATGCTGCCAAGTATCCAAATGCTTGAGGTAAACCTGCGTCCCTCTGCTAGACAGCTGAAGATGGACAGGTCATTCTCCAACACGATCCTAAACATACACTCTTAAAAATAAAGGGGTAACACTTTATAATAACATTCATTTGTAAGTCATTTATAAGTGGTTAGTTAATGATAAAATAATGATTTGCAAAACATTCATAAATGTTCAATAAGTGATATGCTAACAATTTGTGTATGGTTTGTTAATTCATTTACAAGTAATTTTTATCTGTTTTGTAGATTAAGTTATAAATCATTTACAAGTGATTATGTAATTATGTAATGATGAACTAATAATTTACAAAACATGATTATACGTTTACAAATGATTATTAAGTAATATGCTAACAATTTACAAATCTGTCGTAATTTATCTTAAAAAAATAGCATATCATGAAAAATCCAACAGATCCTTGGTAAGTGGTTAATAAGTTACTAGTTAATATATTATTTCACCTAAAAATAACTAAAATATCAATCATTTACATATTTATCCTTCACTGAAGATCGCATCATGAATAAATCATTTACAACCCTTACTGCATCCCCTAATCTAAAGTGTAAACAATTCATCAGTTGTAAATGTTTTATTCATTATTCAAAGCCTTTCACCCAGTGTGTATACCCACCTGATACCCACACAACTTGGAACTTAGGTTTGTAAAACATTTACAACTGATGAGTAGTTTACACTTTAGATTAGGGGACACAGGAAGATTTGTAAATGATTTATTTATACATTTATACAACAGCTTTTGAATACTTTGAAGTGTGTACTGCAATGTAAGGGCTGCCTGGTGAGGGTAAAGATGTCTTCTCTGGCAAACATGAGCTGCGCCCCAAATGACGCACTATACACTCTGCACTTATTCCCTATGTACTTATGCACTTTGCACCATGTAGTGTTTGAATTATATAAGGTTATTTTGTATTTTATAACACCCTAAGCAAACTTTCACAAGAACCTCATTTTTTTTTTATATCAACTTCAAATTTGGAATAACTTATTTTGATGTAAGGCTTCAAATTGATATCAAATTTAGGATAAATCCTGTTATGTAAAATATGTAGTTTATATAAAATATGTGACCCTGGACCACAAAACCAGTCTTAAGTATCACAGGTATATTTGTAGCAATAGCCAACAATACATTGTATGGGTCAAAATTATCGATTTTACTTTTATGCCAAAAATCATTAGGATATTAAGTAAAGATCATGTTCCATGAATATATATTTTTAATTTCCTACCGTAAATATATCAAAACTTAATTTTTGATTAATAATATGCATTGCTAAGAACTTCATTTGGACAACTTTAAAGGGAATTTTCTCGATATTTTGATTTTGTTTTGCACCCTCAGATTGCAGATTTTCAAATAGTTGTTTGGCCAAATATTGTCCTATCCGAATAAACCATACATCAATGGGAAGCTTATTTATTCAGCTTTCAGATAATGTATAAATCTCAGTTGAAAAATTTACACTTATGACTGCTTTTGTGGTCCAGGGTCACATATAATAAAAAATTGCACAGTGTATTTTCTTTACAGTAAATTTAAACTTCTGTAATTTAAGTTTGGATAGTGCACTTTCAAGCCTATTTTAAAAAATGAGGGGTGACAGTTATGGGTTAACTAGTAATTTTTTAACCATTTACTAAGGATCTGTTTGATTATTTTATTATATGCTATTTTTAAGATAATTTACGACAGATTGGTAAATCGTTAGCATATTACTTACAATAAAATGAACATATGACTTATTAATAATTTATAAACATATAGTCATGTTTTGTAAATAATTAGTTTATCATTAACTAATTACCTGTAAATTAACTTGTAACTGACTTGTAAATGAATTTACAAAACATACACAAATTGTTAGCATATCACTTATTAATCATTTGTGAATGTTTTGTAAATGATTATTTCATCATTAACTTATCACTTATATACTGTTACCAATAAAGGTTCTTTACTGGCACCGATGGTTCCATGAAGAACATTGAACATTTATGGAACCTTTCAAATGCAGAAAAGGTTCTTTGTAGACAAGTTTTTTCAAATGTTCTTCAAAATGGTTCTTTTAGGAAATGTTCGCTGAAAGGTTTTTTGAAGAACTAAAAATGCTTCTTCTGTGGCAGTACTGCAAAACACCCTTTTGAAACCTTTCTTTTTAAGGGTGTACTGCCCAAACAACAACAAACTGGCTTAAGGATAAGCAGGTGAATGTCTTTGAGTGGCCAAGTCAGAGCCTTGACCTAATTCCAATTGAAAATCTGCGGATGGATTTGAAGAGAGCAGTCCATTGCCGCTCACCACAGAATTTGATTGAACTTGAGCAGTTCTGCAAGGAAGACTGGGCTTATTTTCCCAAATCAAGGTGTGCAAAGCTATTTCAGACATATCCAAAAAGACTAATGTCTGTAATTAAAGCAAAAGGTGTCTCTGCAAAGTATTTTTCAAACCCTCTTAGTTTTCTTTCAATAGTTTGATGTTGTAAAACCAAAATTGTAAATAAAGCTGGAAAAGTTATTTGGAATGGGGTTTGATTTCAGGCTGTATGACAAATAATGTAACTATTTCAAAGGGGTATGATGATTTTTCTTTTTACAGGAAATTTACTAACTATTAACAAGCAGGGAATCAGGAGTTTATTGAGGCAAATGTCGTAATTAATGGTAGACTCTTTCAATGGGAAACACAGCAAAATATGTTGTTATTGACATTGCATACCATCACTACATCATATTACAATCAACTATTTACTGGTCCGAAGAGAACTAGTGTCCTGACTGAGCTTGGTTTCTCTTTTTTAATTTGCCTTACAGCAGAATTTAGAATTGTCTCATACTTGATGGAGTTTGCATCCTTGATTGCTGCTTTGAAACAAACTCTTGTGTATATAAATAAAGGTGACTTGATTTGGCTTTACTTGACTGCTACTGTATTTTTTCATAAGGCCTGTGAACACTCAGTCATCCAGGTCACTAAATGTCTTTTCCTATTTATCTTGGAGCATCTGGATGTGTTTTTGAGCTTCAGCATGCGTCCAAGTGGCTTCATGCGTTGTGGTGAAATGGTAATAGATTTAACCTCATAGTGTGATGTCATCAGACTCTCTAATCGCTGAGGTTGTCGCCTCCCCGATGCTGTTAATCACTGTACTATGTTTGGCTGTTCTCTCGTAAAGCAATTGTATCATTTTCCTGATGTAGAAGTCTAGACTATATTGTTTATGCCCATTGGTCTGCTTTCTCTGTTTGATTCTTTAGGCCCAGGTTTCCTCAAAGCATCTTTCTTGAATCTGATTGCTAGTCAATTGTGTTGAGTATCACTGTGCATGTCATGCTATGGTCCAAGCACAATTTTTTACACCATTCAGCAAATATCTAATTAACTCAATCCTAAATGCTTGGAGCTGCAGGATACTACAAGACAACAAGGTGGTGATTTTGTGCAATCTGTGAAACACCTCTTCAAGAGGAGTAGGTCCAAAGTTGAAGCCAAATGTGACTCACAGTTTGACTCTCCAAATGTACAGCGGGATATGACATTTAGTGCTACTAAGCTAGCTCCTCAGAGAAAACGAGGGTGTGGGTGTTGAGTTTTGCAGTGTGCTTCAGTTATAAATGACACCACCCTCTGCTCATGGTGTTACGTTCAGATGCTTGTGTTGACATTGGACCTCATCTCTTTACTTTGGTAAAATAAAGCTGCACATGTTTCATAGCAGAGAAAATGACCGCCTGTCTTAGCAGCTCTTAGTAGGGGCTTGCAGGAGCCATCCAGTTATTGGTAATGCACTATAAGAACAAATGCATCACGTCGTACAATGTAGATTTGATACATCTGGAGTTTCTAACTTTCTGAAGAAAGCCTGAGTGGGCTTGCATTTGCAAATAGTGATGCAAGACGATTGCTATGTGTGTTCTCAATGTTTTTAACTACTAAGACTAAGATTTTTGAAAAACCGTTATAAAAAAGTTTGTCCACCAATGCTATTTTATTATTATTATATAAAGTATTCTCGTAGCTTCACAATGTTATGATTGAACCATTGATATCACATTAACTATTTTAACTATGTTCTTACTAACTTTCTGGGCCTTGAATGTGGTAGTTGCATTGCTGTCTAGAGTCAGGAAGCTCTCAGATTTTTAAAAAAAATATCTTAATTTGTGTTCCAATGATGAACGAAGGTCTTGCAGGTTTTTAATTTAATAATTAATAAACTTTTGGGTGAACTAAACCTTTAATATTCTATTATGTTATACAATTTCAAAAAACTCTTTTCTATTTAAATGTATTTTAAAATGCAATCTAGTTCTGTCATGCAAAGGTGAATTTTCAGCTTCATTACTCCAATCTTGATCCTTCAGAAATCATTCTAATATGCTGATTTGATGCTATTATTATTATTATTATTTGTGGAAACCATGCTAAATAGATTTTTTTCATAATTATTTGATGAATACAAAGTGCAAAAGATCAGCATTTATTCAAAATCTTTGTGTGTGTGTGTGTGTTTGTGTCTTTAGTCACTTTTGAGCAGGTTACACCCCTGCTGAATAAAATAACTATTTTCTTTTCTGAATGAGACCTGACTATGCATGATAGTTTTCAGTAGATCTCTAACAATTCAAATGAAATTTAATAGTATCAAGTCTAGTCTGTGTGTTTTCTTTCTTTCTTTATTTTTTCTTTGTTTTTCTCAGTTGGTGTTTTCAACTAAAAAACAAATTTTTTTAATGTGTTTTAGCCATTCATTCACACAACAACAGCGTTTTTTGGGCCTGAAAACTTTCAAAAATGTGTTTTAAAAAGTGCAAGATTTTATTAAACCACTCTGTTACTGACTCTTTGTAAATTACAAATTTGTAAACTACAAAGTATGTGCATGCATTTTATGCATACAGTCTATATGTATGTGTGCAGGTGCATTTCTTTACATAGGACATCACCATTGGATCGATGTGGACAGAATTGTTTTGACAACATTGCGTTTCTGAAAACTTTTGCATACAGATGACAAAGGAAAAGTTTTTTTGTACAATGTTGTTGATGGTATGTTTTGATTCCATAGTTACTCATTATGCTCACCTGTCTTGTTTGACTCCTTATTAAACATTATGTATTTATACCCCCATTTGGTTTAGTTTTTTGTCTGTTCTTGGCAATATTATTTGGTTTGTGTATTTCTAGTTGTCTTGTTCTCTTGCATATTAGTTTGTCTTTTAAATAAATTACATTTGCTGGCTCAACTCTTCCTTGCTGATCCTACAACCAACTATGTGTACTGCGTCCTATCCTTAGATGAGCTCTCTGTCTCAGTGGATGTGACCTGCCATCAACTTTATAGTCAAATCGTCCTTTGCATAAGTAAGAAATAACATTTGAGTTCATCCTAAAGAACTTTGTATTTCATTTCATGAAAACCTCATTGCTATTTAGGATATATGATATGCATTTCCTCCATTTATTTGCTTAGTCCAAGAGACCCAGCATGCAACAGGTGGCTTTTACTCTTGTTCTGTTGTTGTTATCCATTCAGGCAAGGATGAAAGAGTGTTTAAAAGAAGCAGAAAGTGAAATCAAATACATGCTATAGAGTGGAAGCCAAGTCTTAATGCAACACTTGTCATTAATGTTAATGATAGCTTTCTTGGCAATGTTGATCATGTTTAAATAAACATTGTTAAATGAAAGTATGCACACTTGGGATGGTTGACCCAAACATGATCATCATTTATTGAACCCTCATGCTGTTCCAGACAAAAGCTCCAAAAATTACTGAATTGAAGAACATCTAGGTTGTCTATGTCTATTCAGTGTACAGCTCCATCAGTGTGAGGCTGGTGTTCATTTCCTATCAAGCTGTGGAATAGTCTTTTCATTTCTGGTTTTCATCACTTCAGTAAAACCAGGTCATATTGAATGAACTGACATTTATAATAGTGATTTAGCAGATTGCTCTGCTGGGCTGTGAAAAATGGATCAAGAAGTGTCAGCTGAGATCTTTTATTAGCTTCAGAGTCCTTGTGGTGATGAAGATCTCAAAGACATGGTCATCTTTAAAAAGAAATGAAGTGGAAATGAATACCACTGCAAGCTATCTGCACATAACTGAAACCCGCTTCAGCTTTAAACATATTCACGCATATTCCCAGACAACCTCATCTTACTCACTTCTATTACCAAAAACTCATATACACTCTTAAAAATAAAGGTGCTTTAAAAGTTTCTTCACAGTGATGCCATAGAAGAACCATTTTTGGTTCCACAAAGAACCATTCAGTCAAAGGTTCGTTAAAGAATTATCTCTTTCTTACCTTTTCATAATCTGAAGAACCTTCTTTCACCACAAAGAACCATTTGTGAAACAGAAAGGTTCTCAGATGTTAAAGGTTCTTTATGGAACCATTCAGACAAAAAGGTTCTTCTATAGCATCGTGAAGCACCTTTATTTTTAAGAGTGTAGTGTACAGAGAACTGTATGTTTGTTTATCTAAATCTTCATATCCCACCCAACAAAGATCACTCCAAGCAAGACGTGTAATAATCTGTGAGGCTGCAAAGGACCCCAAGATAACTTCTAAGTAACTAAAGGCCTTTGTCACATTGGCTAATGTTAATGTTCATGAGTCCATCATAAGGAGAACACTGAACAACTGGTGTGCATGGCAGAGATGCAAGGAGAAAGCCACTGCGCTCAGAAAAAATAAAAAATAAAACATTGCTGCCCATCTGCAGTTTGCTAAAGATCATGCGGACAAGCCAAAGGGCTACTGGAGAAATGTTTTGTGGATGGATGAGACAAAAATAGAACTTTTTGGGTTTGAATGAAAAGCATTATGTTTGGAGAAAGAAAAACACTGCATTCCAGCATAAGAACTTTATCCCATTTGTCAAACATGGTGGTGATAGTATCATGATTTGGGCCTGTTTTGCTACATCTGGGCCAGGACAGCCAGCCACCATTGATGGAACAATGAATTCTGAATTATACCAGCAAATTCTAAAGGAAAATGTCAGGACATTTGTCTGACAACTGATTCTCCAGAGAAAATGGGTCATGCAGAAAGACAACGACCCAATGCACGCAAGTCATTTTACCAAAGAATGGTTAAAGAAGAACAAAGTTAATGTTTTGGAACGACAGAGTCAAAATCCAGACCTTAATCCAATTAAAATGTTGTGGAAGGACCTTAATCCAATTAAAATTTTGAGGAAGCAAATTCATAGGAGGAAACCACCAACATCACAGAAATTGCTGCAAAAGGGGCTCACACCAAATACTGAAAGCAAAGATGCACATACTTTTGCCACTCACAGATGTGTAACATTGGATCATTTTTCAAAATGTTCTTTGTTTGATTGGATTCTCTTTGTCTACTTTTAGAACTTGTTTAAAATTCTAATGTTTTGGGTCATATTTATGCATATTTATTCAATTCTTAAGGGTTCACAAACTTTCAAGCAGCACTGTATACATATTCGTCAAGAAAACAAAGATTCTTACCTTGTCTCCTGGTTGTGGTCGCATGATAGACACTCTGTCATATCCTTTCTTCAGAAGTACCCACAATGCATCCAGCTTTCCCTGTGCATTCGTACACACACACAAACACACCAAAAAACACAAAAAAACAGAGATCAAAACCAGCGTATAAACCAGAGATCAAAACCTGTTCCTGGAGGGCCACTGTCCTGCAGAGTTTAGCTCCAACTCTAATTAAACCCATCTGAACCAGCTAGTTAAGGTCTTTGGACTCACTAGAAGCTTCCAGGAAAGCGTGTTGGATCTGGTTCGAATTCTAAACTCTGCAGGACATTGGCCCTCTGTTATCTGTATGATTCAATTCTTCATTAGGTCTTCATTGACCCTCAGGTCTTTAATAACTTGTTCCTCACATTTTTCAGTCACTAAACTCTGGGAAATGGGTTATATTAACAAAGAGATTTCCTGAACTCAACACCCCACATGTGGCCTCTCTGGCTCACTATCAAATGAGATGGATAAATCTCAAAGTCAGAGTTTAGAATGAATCAAGACTGCCCCATGGTTATTAATATATAATAGTGCAGTGTCCCTCAAAAAGACAGCTGACTCTCATTGCACAAGAGCTGCTGCCTTTGTCAAAAAGAATAGAGAAAATGAATGAGTGAAGGAAACAACAGAAGAGAATGTAAAGTTGGGTCACAAAAAGTTGCACACACTGGCCATGTTGCCACAGAGATGAACAAATAGAAGTAGGAATAAATATTCAAAGGAAAGATATACAGACTAAAATGAACAACGGGGGGAAAAAAAAGCTTTGGCAGTGCTCTGAGCTCTTGGACGGCGAGATCCATTAGATTGAACGAGTGGAGAGGTGAAATGAGGGAAACCTGGTTTTGAGTGACTAAAGTGCTGACTCCGCAGGCATAGTTTCTTGGAGGTCACCACAGTTTCTGGTCTGTATTACGAATCTTCAAGCTGATTCATAGATGCTTGATTATAAGATACAGCATCTTTTTACACATATTACTTCAGCAGGAGAACTGCATGGTGGGAGGCTGCTCATGTTGAACTGTCAACAGAATTAGTCTCATCTATAGTCTCAAGCTGTGTCAGAGACTGCTTCCTTCAAAGACGAAATTCCAAAATACAAAAAATAACAGAGTAAAAGTACTTCAGTTCTGCAGAAAAACCGCAGACCTGGCAACACCGCATGCTGACCCAGAAAAGCATCCACCTGAGTTGACATAATTCATCACTGTCGTGTTGTCAGTGATGTACGACTCACATTGACAGTGGAATATCAGATTTGTCCGCTTACATGGCAGATGCAAATGCTCATATCTGATTTATTTCCACATATAAACGAGGCCTTAAACCGATCTGGGAATATCAGAAACCATGCACTTTTTTCTGTTTACACAGGGTCAAATCCGATATGTGCCACATGGGAGGAAAAAATTGGATTCGCTCAAACCATGTTATGTAAATGCAGCCATGGATACTGTAGAAAACCCATAAGACTAGCTAAAACATGTACACATAGTTATTATGCATTGCATTATGTATCAGCATTTTTGTACATTTGAACCCCTTCTAACAATGACTGTATGGTTTTGGGATCCATCTTTTCACACTGAGGACAACTGAGGGACTAATATGCAACTATTACAGAAGGTTCAAAAGCTCACTGATGTTTCAGAAGCAAACATGATGCATTAAGAGCCAAGGGGTGAAAACATTTGAACAGAATGAAGATGTGTACATTTTACCTGCCTAAAAATTATATATTTTTTTCATTTAGTACTGCCCTCAGAAGCTTCAGATGATACTTACATTTTTTCCAGAAGACAAAATAAGTAAAATTTTCCCTGATCTTCAAATTTATAAAGTTGCTCTTAATGCATCGTGTTTCCTTCTGGAGCATCAGTGAGCATTTGGATCTTCTGTAATAGTTGCATATGAGTCCCTCAGTTGTCCTCATTGTGAAAAGATGGATCTCAAAATCATACAGTCATTGTTGGAAAGGTTTCAAATACACAAAAATGCTGAAAAATCAAAGAATTTGTGGGACCTGAAGGATTTTTCTGAAGAACAGCAGCAGTTTAACTGTTCAGGACAACTATCACTACAGCAACAGTATAACACTATAACAACAACAGCAAAAAAAAAAAAAAAAAAAAAATGTTTTTTTTTTTTTTAAATGAATTTTTATAAATCCAGCTATTATTTTCTCTTGTGGACTATATGTAAACATATTTCATGTGAAATGTCTTCTTCAGGTCAGTACTAAATAAAAAATAACATGCATTTTGCATAATCCCTCCTATTTTGGTAAAATAATTAACATTTTGCCGATTCTACAAGGTGTGTATAAGCTTTTGACTTCAACTGTGGATGAGAATACATTATGGCTCTTCTCACCTTAATGGGCGAGTACCATTTATGAGGACCTGGAGGTTTCCGCATGCCATTATTTAGGATGCGAGCAGGAAGAGATTCAAACTCTTGCTCAGGCATCTTTACCCTTGCATTCTTCGCCTTTTCCAGTTTAGCACCCTCCTCGGTCGAACCTTTCTCACCCCAGCGAACCTGAAATGAAGGAGATGGCGATGAACATTCAGCATGAGAAGCTTCAATAGAAGCAAGAACATCTGACCAATTGTGCAAAGGAAAAGGAACTTAATCAATGTTTTAAAATCCTTTCCAGGTACAAATGAAGGAAATGAAGGTGTGTGTGTATTTTGTTGTTTTCTTACATGGGGATCTTTGAGGACATGGTACTTTCTGAGACAATCAAACTCCAAACTCTGTGCTGCTGGTAATTGAGGAAGAATGTTTGACAGAAGGAAGGATTCCAAACAGCAGATGAGCTGTATAATGCACACACACTTGTTTTCCTCCATTGTAAACAGTGTCTTGCTGTGATTGTAAACATGGGTACTTTACTGGCAGCCATTTAATGAAACAAAATTGCTTTAATACGCCAAAGGTTGTTTAGCTAGTCTCAAAGCCTATTCAAGCTGGTCATCAGCAAGTTCTAAAACCATTTTAAAACCAGTACACTAGACCATCTAAGACCAACATAGCATGTTATGCTGGCCTAAACCATTTTTTCCTCTTGTTTTTGTCATGACATTTTTAAAAAGGTTAGCAGATTGTTTATTTCAAGCATACTTTTGCGAATCAATGCATTAGACCAGTGGTTTTCAATCCTGGTCCTGGGGACCCACTGCTCTGCACATTTTGTATGTCTCCCTTATCTGACACACTCAGTTCAGCGCATGGATCTCTCTCCTAACGACATGACAATCTGAATCAGGTGTGTTAAACGAGGAAGACACACAAAATGTGCAGAGCAGTGGGTCCCCAGGACCAGGATTGAAAACCACTGCATTAGACAAACATTTTACATTCCCTTCCGATTTTTCTGTTTTTCTTCACAGTTGAGGCATTTGCTTTTGACAACATCAATGGCTTCAATTATGAAGTGCTGAAGTCTCCTGGCATGTAATGTAAACAACATGGTTTCATTCCAAGTAGGGTCAAATGGAGATTTACTGACAGAATCGATCACCCTTTTAGAAAGACACTTAACCTCAGGTTCCTCCAGAGACACAACCGTCTTCCTCTAAATAAAAGGTTTCTGTTAAGAGACTGAGTGTGTGCTAATTTAGTGGCTGGTGCCCTCGAGCAAGTGATAAAACCGCTGTTTACCTCCATTCTTTTAATGCCGCCAACTCCTCTTCCTCCATAGTAGGACGCATCGACTGTGGGCCACTTCTTCTTCGGAGTTCCATCCTCTTCTTCATCCTTACAGAGCAACAACAAGACAATGAAATTGTGACCAAAATGGAGTCCAATGGTAAATCTGGTCTGGTGCAAATTACTAGTAAAAGGGATCTCCATACTTGAAAACCATGAACAAAAGTTAAAAACAAAATGCGACCAAGACCACATTAAGTTTAAGTTGCGGAGTTTGCACCTGGTTGGCTCGCCATATGTCCAATGTAAAATCTGGGTCTCTACACATTTTGTTGAACGAAACAAGAACACTATTGTAAAGATTCCTTGTTTATACATATTTTTCGGGTCTTATTCAAATGGCAGGGCATTTTCCTAAATGAGGTGTGACTCACTACTTTAAAACATGACTTTTTCATTTATTGCCTTTCAAAAAGGCACGAGCCACGCTTACGCCCTCCCTAGCTCTTCCTGATCCAATAAAATAAATCCAAATTGGCTCACTCAAGTTATGACTTTATTTTTCCAGCTCTGAGGAAATTTAACCCTGTTCAACAATCAGTCCTTGAGATTTAAAGAGACATTTTTTAATCAATGCATCCATACTTAATCAAAAAGGTTAACATCCGTCTCCACGCTTCATTTTTCAATTTGACCACCCACTTGATTCCCTGTCACATGTTTTATATCCTGAAACTTTAGCATAACTTCACGAAACCTTCGGGGAAAATTTCCCAGCCCAAAGCCATTCCACGTATGACATTCCTAGGGTCTTACAAAAGTGACATCACTGATGAAAGATTTATAAAAATATGCTATCATATTACAGAACTTTACTAAGGCCAGACTGAACTAATTAATTTTAAAACAGCAAAGCCAGAGCAGTTAAACAACAGCCTACAATGATCTGGAGAGTTCTATGCAGGCCAAAGTCTCTCCCAAAGTTCCTGCGAAATAGCTGAAACTTTCTGACCTTCAGAAGGAGTTCCAAGTCAGAATAATGTCATTACAAAATAACATAAAAATTCGACCCTTTTTAGACATTTTTCATGTGTGGATTTGGGCAAGGAAATCTCAGGGATTGTTTCAGTAAACAAGACTTAAGCTTAATCCAAGATAAACAGAAGTTAAAGTAGTAATCTGGTAAACTGTTTTCGTTTCCATAGAATAATACCAACGTATTCTCAGATACACTGTGCAGTCAGACGGTCATTATCACAAAATAAACCTCTTTAGGATGATACAAGACCCCTCTGCCTAACGTCACGGTTGTGTCTGGGTTTATTTAAGTGATAATGACCAGCTGACTGTACGTTATCCTGCATATTACATGGCTGCTTACCAAGATATTTATTATTTTATTTATAGATTACCTTAAATTTTTCGGTTACCTTAAAAACACTCCACTCTAAAGTAGAAAAACTGCCTATAGCAGCCAGACGAAAACTGGCACAATCCAAGATTAGTATTTGTTTATTCTGAATTATCTGTTATCTGGCTATTTGTGTCTCTGGGTAAGTTCACCACCATGTCAGAATTACCGTAATTTTGAGATAAAGAGCTTTCATGTCCTTGCAGAACTTGTAACTAATCTTGTAAACTGCCTGACCACTGCAACGTCTTGCGGAAACATTCAAAATGCAAGCGGCAGTAAAATGTAATAAAATGCTAAATTAATCTTACGATAATAAAAATATTACAATGCAGTTTAATATAGCTAGCACAGAGCTGAAAAAAACTAATGCCTAAAGTTAAGCTTAATAAACCAAGTCAAACTGAAATGTTCAGTAATGAGATATTTGCATAATGCTGCTTTTACTGTGGTTTTTCTTGCTTTAACTGGAGCCTCTATCTTCTAGGCATCTATAAGATTTATGCTCACCATAGTCGTAATAAGCATTTTGAGTTGCCAGATTGTGCCAGTTATCTATTCTAAATTGCATGTGAAATATCCAGTTTAGAAGTCATTATACAAAATACTTGACTGCTCTATTCTGTAACTGGCCAATCAGACTCAGTACAATAGCACCACAGTCTAAAAAATGCTGGGTTAAAAACAACCCAGTGATTGGGTTGTTTTGACCCAACGTTTGGGTTACCATCTAGGTTAGTTTCATTTTAGGGGAGACATAGCAAGCAAAAATGCTGTTTTTTCATGCACCTATCAAGCTTGAGATTTTTTTTTTTTAAGTTTTTTTTTTTTTCAGACTAGTGGAAAGAAAACATCCAAAAACACTGTTAAGTGTTTCTTCTTTAGCACTTTATCTATTTGTGATAACAGATTTCTATTACAATGTATATATTCAAATATATTTTTCTCAAAATTACTTTTTTCTTCTACATTGAGCCATAATTCTCCACTTCAGTAACACTTACACACACTAAACTTTTTTTTATTAACATTTTTATTTCTGTCTATATTCTGAAGATTTTATACATTTTATTCCCCCAAAAAATGGTTAAAAATATAGTGTTTCCTGTCTGTTCCAGTTTTTTTCTGAATTATGGCATGATGAAATGAGATACCCAAAATTCCCTCTGTAAAAACTTTTAACTCTAATATGTCAAAAAAAAAAAAAAAAAAAAAATTAAACAAGAATTTTGAAACTGACTTCATCCAGTGTTTAGAATTTTCTGCTAGAAATGTACGCAAATTAGCGCATATTTCATTAAATAATGCCTCATTTGCATATTTAATCCTAACATTTGAGAAAACTTGTAATACAAAAAATGTTTGCAATTATCAACGTAATCAATCAACTGGGTAAGAAAGGTGATAACTATTAGTTAATTTTTTTGCCCTATTCACCTGTAGTGTATTGCCTTAACTCAACTATTGTTTAAAAATGACTATATGATTGGCTTAAAACCAAATAGGTTGTTAAAAATCAGACACATAATTAGAGGCGCCAGCAATAATCAAAAGGTGAATATTTATTAATAAGCTATTTAAAAAAAAAAAAAAATTATTATTCATTCAACTTATTCATTAATAGAACATATGTGACCCTGGACCACAAAATCAGTCATAAGGGCCAATTAAAAAAAAAAGCTGAATAAATACGCTTTCCATTGATGTATGGTTTGTTAGGATAGGACAATATTTGGTCAAGATACAACTATTTGAAAATCTGGAATCTGAGGGGGCAAAAAAAATTAAAATGCTGAGAAAATCGCCTTTAAAGTTGTCCAAATGAAGTTCTTATCAATGCATATTACTAATCAAAAATTTAAGTTTTTATATATTTATGGTAGAAAATCTACAAAATATCTTCATGGAACACGATCTTTACTTAATAGCCTAATGATTTTTGGCATAAAAGAAAAATTGATCTTTTTGACCCATACAATGTATTGTTGGCTATTACTACAAATAAACGTGTGCTACTTAAGACTGGTTTTGTAGTCCAGGGTCACATATTAAAAAATATTAAATATTATTTCCAAACTATTTTGGGTTCATTTTAAACAAGTAGTCATTATTAAGCAATAGTTGAGTTAAACAAGTAGTCATTATTAAGCAATAGTTGAGTTAACTAAAACTATTCTAAAACTACTCAAAAGGTTTCGTCAAACATTTAACCCAAACTGTGAGTTTTTCCATAATTCATTCACCCAGCACTGGGGTGTTTTTAACCCAGCAATTTGTAGAGTGTAAGATTTCACTCTTTGCATCACTCTGCTTGTCTGTAGTCATTGCTTTTCAGACCAGAGTATGTGAGCAGTGGAGTGATTATGGAAAGCTTTGAACGGAAATAGGAAATCTCATTCGCTCCGCTCCACTGATATGCTGTTCCAGAGCAGCTTTCAGTCTGTGTGTTGCTTTGACACAGACAAAGCTTGATGCTTCAGCTTCTTTGTGTGCTATTTTTGTTGGCAAGTATGAAATTAATGAACTAACCAGCCAGTTTTGTCTGAAATGTATCATGCCGATGGCCAGATCACAGTATGACAACACAAATGCAAGTGAAACATTGCTTAATTAGATTGTGACGTGTACAGATCAATTCATAAAGAAAGGTTCTTACCGAACTATCTTCCACTATTGGTGGTGGAGGTTCATGGATAATCTGCAGGGAGAGAGAAAGAGTGGATAAAAAGATAAACAGCCTCACATGAGCCCACTCATGCTGGCATGGCAGACCACATGCTCTCCAAAGTAAAAAAAAAAAAAAAATGTTTTTTTCCTCCACTGACATGTCAAAGGACCCAAGTAATGTTTTCAGTGTGTGCCAGAAAATCAGGTTACACAAAAACACATGGCTAAGGAATTGCACCCCTCCCCTCCCCGTTTTCAGTGTGTTTACAAGCAAGTTTAAATGACCTAAAAATCTGGAGGCCAGATCTAAACGCTAAAATGCACTGCTCAACTTTAAGCTTTTCCAGGTATGTGTCTTTCAGGGAAGTAAAACTAATTATTTACTTGTCCAGAAGTCACTTGTACTACAACAGTTTAGCAATGCAGTACATTACAGCTATTAGCAAAACAGCGCAGGGCTTAAGGAATACAAATAAGAAACATATAATGATAATTATGCAAGATTATCTTGACCTTTACTCCATAAAGGGGGGAAAGGAACTGTTTTCTAGCTCAGATTAATGTTCCAGTCGCTGTGCATTATAATTATGATCACTCTATTATAAATGCAAACAATATAAACACAAAAACTGAATATATTCTTATAATTCAACAATGCACTGCTATACTGTATTACTATACCATAATTCTTCACAAAATCTATCCTAGACCTCAATGTGCAGCTGTTTGTAAATTCTTATCAAGCATCTGCATTATGACTTTTCTTTTTATAATTTTTTTCTAAACTCTGTAGTATGACAGGCTAGCAGGCTAACCAGTTGGTGTTTTGCTAAGCTAACAGCTAATCGGAAAACTGAAACTATTTATAGCTTTGGTTTTATAATGTGACATGTAATATATAATACAAAGGACATTTAGAAACACATTTTAATGAAGGTAGTAAAACTTTGTGTTTTTGTTCAAGTAGTGCTAAAGTAATAAAAAATAAGAGATGCACTGTTCATCCCCATGCAAAACAATTGTGAAAGAGCACATATTGTTATTGTTTTGAAACTCATCTGGAATTCTGGGAATCATGTGAAAAACATTTCAAGGACAGAGACATTAAAAATGCCAGAGTGTAGTGGTAATTCTAGCTCTTTTGCTTTCTGTTTAGACTGAAGGGAAAATTATTTGATTAATCGAGTGCTTTCATAAACAGTTCTGTGGTCTCTTGCTGTGTTCTAGTCATGACGGAATGATCGTATTTACGAGTGAAAGCATCTAAACAACACCATAAAGTCACAACTACCACATTTCTACACGTTTAAGCCCTTGCTTTCAGAGTTGTCAATTAAAGAATTAATGGTGGAAGCAAATTGTTATTGAACATGCAATGGTGAAAGCTGATGGTACCTTTTTTTAACCACATTTGGTCAAACAACTAATGCATGCCAGTTACTCTTCATTTTGTTGCACTAGTGCTAAAAAGCTTCCTGTCATGGCTGAGAAGTAAAAAGCTAAACAGGCCAATGCATCAAATGCATTCCATTCAAAATCACTTTAACACACATCATGTTGCAATTAAGATTTCCGAATTTATAGGCTAGAATGATCTTCAACACACACTATCCTGGCTATCTTATATGATTTCATTCATTATAAGGGGAGCATTCCAGTTCATGTCACATGTCACAATGCTGCAAATATGGCTCTGTACCTCCAGTTTGCATTACTCCACTTGGCAATGAATAGATCTTAATGAAATTTAGAAGAGGCACTTGTTGTTTCAAAGGTCATATCACAATTTAATTTTCCATGGTAACAAAGAATAACTTTCCCAAACAGAGCCATGCCCCCTTGAAGTTCCAGGAGAGATTTCAAGTGGCAGACAGTCAGAATTACCTTGTATAAACAGACAGGTCTTTTTCCACTTTGTAAAAATATTCATTTCGTAGGGCATTTTGCCTAGCTGGTTTGAACTTGACCAACACATGTGGTATTTAAAGTCTAAATGATCCTGTGTTAATAAATAAAGCCAAGCTATTTAAACAGCAGTAAGCTAGTGCTAATTCAGTCCATGTCTGCCAACAGCTGGTCTCTATGGAAAATGATCGTGGCTGAGTGGGATTTTTAGCCGGTTTAGCTGGTTCAACCTTCCATGAACTTCAGCTCAACACTCCTCTAACATGACAATGACTCATTTCTTCTCTTTTCCTGTTGTGCCTTTCCAGGCAAATTCCAGACACGTCGAGTTCTCCTGATATTCTTCAGCTGAACCTCACTGACAGTTTGAATTATTATATGTTCCTCAGAAATCAAGAGAAAAGCCAGGCTTGGGTCTCAAGCATTGTAAGTAGACACAATGTCCTGTGGCAAATGTTTACTCTCTGTAGGATCTGGCATAGGCGTCAAACTCAGTCCTGCAGAGTTTGCCCCTGCCCCAACATACCTGTCATTCATCTACCACCTGCCAAAATTAGCTTTTTGGCAGTTCTGGAGGCCTTTATTAGCTAGCTGCTGGTGATTTAGGGATGAAGCTAAACTCTGCAGGATACTCACCCTTCAGATGCAGGATTTCACACCTCTAATCTATAGAGTAAATATTCTATTGCTAGGAAGGACAGGGGGTGTCTGATGCCTTTGTGAAGAATTGAGCTCCAACCTGCTTCAACACACCTGCCTAGAAAAATCTAGTGATCCCATGACCTTGATTTTCTGGTCCAGATGTGTTTAATCAGGGTTTGAGCTAAACTCTGCAAGAAGGTGACCTTCCAGGAGCAGGATTTGACACCTCAGGCCAAGACCAGAGGTCTTCAACCCAACTCCTGGGGAACTACTGTCCTGCAGAGTTTAGCTCCAACCCTAATCAAACACACCTGAAGCAACTTACTAAGCTCTTTAGAATTGCTCGAAAATACACAAGCAAGTGTCCTGAAGCAGGTTGAAAATTTACTTTGCAGGACAGTGGGTTCCCAGGAGCAGGGCTGAAGACCACTGACCAAGATCATAGCAGGTTCTGCTAGGTTCTAGTCAACCTAGAACAATTGCCATCTAACCAGCTTGTAAGAGCTGTTTAGCACCTTTGTTAGTGTGCCCACCTCCACAATAAGCCCCTTCATAGTAAGCAAATACCGTGAAAGGACAAGTCCTTGAGAACACTTATGAAGCCAGTCCCCTACAACGGCATCTGGATGTACTACAAATCTTCCTTTTTGCCTGATGCCATTGTGATGCAATATCACAGCACATGTGTTCAGTTGGCCAGAGAAGAACTGGTCCCCAACTAAGTCTGGTTACATTTCTATCATTTGATGGAGCTTGGGTTCCTTGCCAATTGAGCTGAATAGTGACACTATTGCCTTTTGCTTTAGAGCTGAAACACAAAATCTAATTTGTTCATAATTCATGAATCTCACAACATTGACACTGTTACATCAACACTGAACTGACTCAAGCTGATTAATGAAACTGCTGTCTTTAGTAGAGCTACTTAATGTTAAATTGGGCATGAGTTTAGGGGGGTGAGTGTAACAAAGTCCAGCTGGCAAGTGCTATGCACATAAACTTTACTCCCCTGGGCTTAAGAGCTGTGCTGGTTACTGACTGCACTAACTGTAACTCTGAAGCTGGTTAATTCTCTTCTAAATCCTGATTAGAGTAGTGCAAGTTCCAGTTACATTAGAAAAAGAACAGCATTGCTCATTGTTGTAGTCGGGACCAGCTCAGTTAAGACCAGGGGTGCTCAGACTTGGTCCTGGAGGGCCAGTGCCCTGCAGAGTTTTGCACCAACCCAAATTAGACACACCTGAATCTTCTAAATCAACTTCTTATTAGGCAGGTGTGTTGAGGCAAGTTGGAGCTGAACTCTGCAGGACACCAGCCCTCCAGGACCGAGTTTGGGCACACCTGTCAAGACATAAACCAGATGAGGGTCAAGTTTGAGTCAAGACTGAGGCCAAAAGAGAGTCAAGTCCATATCCAAATGCTGCCAAGTCCATGATGAATCTGAGTCCAAGCCTAGATCCTTTCTCGAGTACTACAACACTGTAATTCAATAGCACCTACATTAAATTCTGCAGAACAGCGGCCCTCAAAGACCGAAGTTGCACATCTCTGAACTTGACCAATCCCGTTTTCAAACAATGCTTTTTCACCTCATGTCTAGCTTTCTTTGTGTAAAAGAAGTCTTCACATCTGCACCTCTGCTGGAAAAGCAATGAGGAAACTTACTTCTGACTTTTAACCTTGAGAGTTCAAAGGTGGTGACAGATCTAAGAGTTGTCGAACCAATTTGTCCACAAATCCCAGGTGGCCTTGACTCTGTGTAGAGCCTTGACTCTAATACACTCAGTCCGGGCTTAACAAGTCATTAAAGGACAAATAGGGCATGAAAGCTGCTCGTTAGCACAACCTGCAAAGACTGTCTGTATACCACTGGAATACAGCTTAGCAGCAGAAAGGCTCATTATATGGTCAAAACAAACAAACCTGGAAGAAAGATCAAAATAAAGGTGCAAAGGTACAGCTACCCTTTAACGGAAACAACTTCTTTGCCCCTGTGTTCCAAGGCCTAAGATGCTTCTTCAGGGCACAAGGTAATGGCTCAAGTTGTACTTGTGTACTTTTAAAATTATTGGAAAAATAGAACTGGAATCTGACAGGTTTGTCAGACATGAATCCTAATTAAACACATTAGCCTTATATACTTGGCTTCAGGGGATTGCAGTTTTAACCCAGTGTAAGCAAAAAATCTGCCAACTGTAATTCTCTCATACAGTGGTTAGATGTTCCAAGCATTGAGTGGTTTGTATAGTTGGAAAACTTCATGTATAATGCATTTTCCTAAAAGATATTAATTTAGAAATATAGTTCAAAAGACAGGCAATAAGATCATAATATTTTATATTGGTGAAAACTTCAAACATGCTCATGTTACTGAAAGAGGAGTAGTCCTCCCCCAATTTAAAGAAGTAGTCAAATCTTCAATTAAATCCTCTTCATTTATTATTGGTCCATTCTCAGTTACTGATAGCCCATGGCATAAGAATCATGGCTACAGGCCATTCTGTCTACTTATGTACAAAATAATGAGATTTTAAATCTTTTGTATTATTTTCTAGTCATTAAATAAGACCACACAGAATCTGCACGTTTTTTCCCACACTGACTGACAGAATCTAGGAACGTGGTAAAATGTGCAGCTCAGAGTACTACACACTTTCTGCATTCACACAAAACACATTTTTGCATTCCACTGCACTGCTTTCCCATTGTTTTTCAATATTAACATGCACTGTGATGATGTGTTTGACAATTGAGCTTATATAGCACATCTTTCGCAGATACTAGCGCATTCTAAAAAGTGAATTAAAAGTACTTCAGTTTTTCAGAAAACATAGACCAGGTGTCTCCAAACCTGGTCCTGCACAGCAAAAGCCCCAGTGTTAATTTAACACTGAGTGTTAACTCTGTGGACTCATATATACACTGAAGCAGTGTTAAAATTAACACTGAAGCAGTGTTGAAGTTAATGAGATAATTAGGTGATTACCAAAGTGATGATTGATCATTATTGAAGACACCTGATGTTAATAAGCAGAACCACCAAAGGAGAAAAACAAAATTTTCAAGCAACCATTATAGTGGTCAGTGTTTGCATTAGTTGTGCTCTTGGCCCTTAAATCTTCAATATTAGATTTTGTTTGGCTGTTATTACTGAGTTATAACAGCCATACAAGCCAAGAGCAAAAGTCATCAGGTGGAAATGACTGTGTTTGACATAATATTCATATACTGACTCGAGTATTTGACATAGGTTTTCCTTACAAATTACAATAAAACTGTGAACAAAAGATCAATCAGTTTCAGCATAATCAGACAGATGATGGAAAAAAAAGTTAATTTTTATTTTAGACACACAGACATGAAGAATCAGCGTGAGAATCACAACAATGGTGACCATCAAAAAGCGTGTTGTAGCCAATCAGAACTCATCCATTGCTCCCATCATGCATTGCGGCATGAATAAATGATGAGCTGAATTGTCTTTGTAATTTCTTTTATTATTACTATTTTCTTTTGTTTTTCTTTCTGTTTATCTGAATATGCCGTTTGTCACCATTATTCAGAGTCATGGGCTGGTTCTTAATGTCTAAGTGTGCCTATACAAAACATTTTTTCTTTTTTAAACAGGTTGTAAAATACCTTTCCAAAATGTATAGAAAATACTGTATCTTTTGCTGTGGATTCACAAAGCTATTACAATAAAAAAATTAAAAAAACATGACTCAGAGACATAGACACTAGGTGATTCAGGTCAATCAATGAATATGCTAAAACATAATCATCACCTGATGATTTGAGCTTTTGGCTTGTCTGGCTGTTTTATTTCAAACAAAGGAGCCAAACAAAATCTAATATTGAAGATTTAAGGGTCAAGAGCCTAACTAATGCAAACACTGACCACTATAATGGTTGCTTAAAAAATTTAGTTTTCTTCTTTGGTGATTCTGCTTATTAACATCAGGTGTCTTAAATAATGATCAATCATCACTTTGTTAATCACCTATAGTCAGGTCCATATATATTTGGACACTGACACACTCTTCATAATTTCGGCTCTGTATGCCACTAGAATAGTTTTAAAAATGATACAATCAAGATGAAATTGAAGTGCAGACTTTAAGCTTTAATTCAAGTGGTTGAACAAAAATATAACATAAAATGCTAAGGAATTACAACCATTTCTATACACAGACCCCCCATTTTCAGGGGCTCATAAGTAATTGGACAAATAAATATAATCATAAATAAAATGTTCATTTTTAATATTTTGTTGAGAATCCTTTGCAGGCAATGACTGTCTTAAGTCTGGAACTCATGGACATCACCATTTACTGCAGCTGACTTCAGTTGTTGTTGGTTTGTCGGTCTTTCTGCCTTTAGTTTTGTCTTCAGCAAGTGAAATGCATGTTCAATCAATTTGAAATCAGAAGATTGACTTGGCCATTGCAGAATATTCCACTTTTTTACCTTTAAAAACTCCTGGGATGCTTTTGCTGTATGTTTTAGGTCATCGTCCATTTGTACTATGAAGAGCCACCCAAACAACTTTGCTCCATTTAACTGAGACAGTATATCCCTATACCATTCAGAATTCTTCCGGCTGCTTCTGTCTTCTGTCACATCATCACTAAACACCGGTAACCCAGTGCCACTGGAAGCCATGCATGCTCATACCATTACACTGCTCCACCATGTTTCACAGATGATGTTGTAGGCTTTGGATCATGAGCTGTTCCAAGCCTTCTCCATACTTTTTTCTTCCCGTCATTCTGGTACACATTGATTTTAATTTCAGCAGTCCAAAAAAAAAGCTTTTCCAGAAGTGGTCTGGCTTTTTGAAATGTTTTTTGACAAAGTCTAATCTGGTCTTATTTGCACCTTGTGGTAAACCCTCTCTATTTTGCTCTGGTGAAGTCTTCTCTTGATTGTAGACTTGACAGTGACACGCCTACCTCCTAGAGAGTATTCTTCACTTGGCTGGATGTTGTAAAATGTTTTATTACCATGGAGAGGATCATCCAATCATCCACCATACTGTCGTCTTTTGTGAACATCCAGGCCTTTTTATGTTGCTGAGCTCACCAGTGTGTTCTTTTTCTTCTCAGAATTCACCAAACTGTTGATTTGGCCACTCCTAATGTTCCTGCTATCTCTCTGATGCATTTCTTTTGTTTTTGAAGCCTAACTATTGTCTGTTTTACTTGCATGCAGAGCTCCTTTGACTGCATGATGGGTTCAGAGCAACAGCTTCCAAATACAAATGGCACACTTAGAATCAACTCCAAATCTTTTACCTGGTTAATTGATGTAGAAAAAATGAAGGAATAGCCCACAACTGTCCATGAAACAGCTTTTGAGTCAACTGTCCAATTACTTATGGTCCCTTAAAAAAGGGGGGAGGTACATATTAAAGAGCTGTAATTCCTTAACCTTTCTACCAATTTGATGAGACTGCCCTAAAAATTCAGAAAAAGTTCAGAGTGTGCACTATAAGCCCATATTCATTGTATAACTGTAACTTGAATATGTTTCGGTCAACAGCTAAAATAATAAAAATTGTGTCAGTGTCCAAATACATATGGACTTGACTGTAATTATCTCATTAACTTCAACACTGGTTCCACTGTTAATTTTAACACTGCTTCAGTGTATATATGAGTCCACAGAGTTAACACTCAGAGTGTTAAATTAACACTGGGGATTTTGCTGTGTGGAGGGCCAGTGTCCTGCAGAGTTTAGCACACCTAAACCAGCTAATCAAGGTCTTACTAGGCATGCTAAAAACAAAGCCACTAGAAGGCCCCTGCTGAAAAAAGCCTAGGCTGGTTTGCTGGTTTTAGCTGGTCATAGCTAGTCAGGCTGGGAGACCACCAGCTAAAACCAGCTTAACCAGTCTGGCCAGGCTGGGAGACCAGCTAAAACCAGCTACTTCCAGCTTAAACCAGCTAAGACCAGCCAACCAGCCTAGGCTGGTTTTAGCTGTTATTTTTTAGCAGGGGCAAGCCTGCAACCATTAGCCAAAAAAGTGTAATGGCTAATGCTAATGGAAAGGAGTCCAGAGGCTGTTATTTTAATGGGTGTCAATACAGGAGAGCCTTCACTAAGCTGAATAAACAGCTTTTTAGAGGTAAAGGCTTATCATTTAATGAATCGACAGCCTATCTGATAATCTTCAACATGTTTTACACTAAAAATACTTTTGGACTGAACTATTTTTAGAGTTTACCACAAAAATAATCTAAGAGAAGTCACTGACTTTTTTCGACATGTGGAATTCATCTTACGGCATTTCCCGTTAATTCCTAAGGTATCAGTAAACACTGATTGAGTGTTGTACAGGTCTGACTGAAATTTAATAATGTCAAGGTTGTAATGTGGTTGGTTATTAAGCCACACATGATGCAAGATAGCCTCCATTATATTTCTGTCATGACAACTCTCAGAAAAGTTTAGCATGTTAATGGATATGACAATGTTAATGTATTTGGTCTTGGTGGAATAGATCTGCTATGCTGCTGCTGTTGGTTATTGCTGTAGTTGTAGATTATTGCTGCTGCTGCTGCTGCAAACAAGTACAGAACTTGATACTGCCAAAGCATATGCGATACAGTGCTGTGAGTATTTAAGACATACTGCTGCTGCACAAATAGCATAAAATAACCCGTAGCAGATCTATACAGGTGGAGCTGGGGAAGGTGGAGGGTTTCCGAGGAACTCTGAAAGCACGCTGCCAAATGCCCAAGTGAATGCTACCAGCCATTTAAATAGCTGCAATCTCATTGGTTGCGTATGCAACATGAACCAATCAGTTTGCGCCTAGTCGCATAACTCTGTGATATCATCTAAAGTTTCATGGCTATTGGTATTTCTCCAATAGTAAGTAATACAAACCCTTTCATCTCCCTATATTAAGACAATACCTGCTAGAAACTTTTAGGCAGGTGTGTTGAGGCAAGTTGGAGATAACCTCTGCAGGACACAGGCCCTTTTTACACACAAAAACGCATTCTGTGTGAATGCCCCCCTACTGGTAGCCATTGACAAATTAGACAAAATATAGTTTTACTTTATTTTGATGGTCCCTTTAACACATTCTGTTGATTATCAGTAACATTGCACCTACATATCTACTAACTCTCATTAGAGTGTTAGTAGAGTATTATTAGACTGGGTTAGAATAAGTTGGCATGAACTTACTCATAGTCAGTAGAATGTCTGTTGGGAGACCATCACAATAAAGAGTTAGCAGATATTAATAAGACAGTCTACTAATACTCTAATACTAATCAACAGAATGCTCAAAAGGGAGCATCAAAATAAAATGTTATCCAAAATATTTAGTAACTAGGCAAACAAAGGGTGAGCCTTTGGCAGGAAATGCAACCTAATGGGAAAACAAGTTGTTTTTTCCAAAACAGGTATGGTTTTAATAACATGAAAAACCTACTGTACAAATGTCAGCTTTTTAAATTGACATTTAAATCAACCAAGAGCAATGCATATTTTCTAAACCAAGAATAATAACATGGTTTTTAATAGTGACATTTTATCACCATTAATGGCAAGGTTACACTTTATTTTGATTGTGCACTTTATAAATTCTACTGACTATAAGTTACTTTTCAACTACATGTCAGCTTATTCAACTAACCCTAACAGTCTACTAATATACTAATATTGTAATGAGAGTTATTTAACATGCAAATGCAAAGATACTTATATTTAGTGGAATGTCTAAAGTGGACGAAATAAAGTGTAACCCTCAGATTCAGAAGAAATGTGTATTCATGCCATGTCCCAAGAGACCGGGGGAGCATTTCTTATTTAACAACACATCGTAACTCTCTAAATAACTATTGTAGTATGAGTCATAATTGAAGAAATAAACTATCTAGTCAAAACTGTTTCCTGAAATCTTAGTAACTTTGTTGCAAATCCGTGAAACCTCACTGGTTAAAAATACATAACAACTGTCATTATTGACATCATGCAGGAGCTGAGGTAATAATAATTATATAATTAACATTGCATCTTTTTCAACATTTTGGTTTTTTCTATTGTTTTAATTTATTTCCAGATGCATGATTCCATCGTGGGTTCCCTCTTACGTCACACTCCTGCAGACTTGAGCACACGCAGACTCAAAGTCCAAATGACACAGTAACAAAAAACTATTCTTCCAATGAGAGCTGTAGTTCCGACCACACAAGTTTTCAATGCTCTTCATGAATGTTTATTGAAACTATGGTTTGAGAAAACACAGAATTGCTGAACCGTTGGTAACAATGGAAATTGTAACCATAGTTGATGCATTTAGAAAACGCACCCTAGGTTTTCTGTGTAATACTGCAGATGCAGATTTTGTGCAGTTCTGTGTGTAAGTCCTAATATGTAGCAGGGTTTCTATTTAAGTAAACACAAGCTTTTCCATGCAGAGGACTCACCACAGTGCAGCAGAGAGGCCAAAACCACCAGAGGAGAGCCAGAATCAAGAGTAGCATCACTATCAGTAGTGCTATGGCCAGGATCGTACCATCAGACTGCAGGGAGGAACAGATATAAACACTTCTCTGAATGGGACTGTTTTTTGTTATGACATGACATGCAGAAAAACATTTGGAAAATGTAATGGAACAATAAGATGATGTCAGTTGAACAATCTCTGGTTTAAACAATGCTTTCATGAAAGGGTGTTAGCTATGAACATAACAGATGATGCATGTTGAAAAGGATGGCTATTAAATGAGGAGATGGACTAAGTTACAAGTCATCTCACTGGTAGACCTTTTAACTCTTTGGCTTGTGGGAAGCTTTTGGATTTGTCTGGTGGGAAACATATTGTGCTCTTCTAAGAGCTTTGACTGGCACTGCTTTATAGGCATCAGACATTCCAGCAGTCCTTTTAATACATTTTTCACCCTAATTTTGTTTTCCTTTCTTTGCACAGAAGTTCCCAGCCTGTAGAGCCTTTTGTTTATTTCCCTTTCACACGTTTTTTTCAGTAATTTGACTGCATTCTTAAAAGCTAAAACAGTACATCAATGACTGTTAGCTAGATAATCATTTTGAGTAATACTGCCACTTCAAGCTTTGAAGTTAACTTACTAATATTAACACTTCTTAATATTTTCCAGTAGCATGAAAGTAAATAATCTATATTTAAAGAAGTGCAGCTCCAGCAACAAGCAAGGTTTGGTACACAATTTAAAAGCCGGGGTAATTAATCATTATTAATTTTCTTTTCTTTTCTTTTCTTTTCTTTTCTTTTAAGAAATTGTTACTTTTATTCAGCAAGAGAACATTAAAAAACGATTTTTAGAATGCTACATACATTTTCCATTTCAAATAACATTAATTATACAGGAAACATGCTAACTAGATGCTAATCATGCTAGAAACATGTCGATCATATTAACAACATGGTAGCAACATAGTAATCATACTAGAAACATGCTAGAAACTTGATAACAACATGCTAATCATTTTAGCAACATCATAAACATGTTAACAACATGCTAATCATTTTAACAACATGCTAATAATCATGACAAAAACATGTTATCATTTTAACAGCTTGCTAATCATGCTAACAACATGGTCATCATAAGATTCTAGATAGATGCTATTCATGATAAAAACATGTTAGCAACATGCTAACAAAACAGTAACCATTTTAGGACCCTGCTGAAAAAAACAGCATATGCTGGTTAGGTCGGTTTTGGTGCTGGGATGCTGGTTTTAGCTGGTTTATGCTGGTCCTTTGCTGGTTTATGCTGTCCATTTGCTGGTTTATGCTGGTCCTTTGCTGGTTTATGCTGGATCTTGACCAGCATAAACCAGCAAAGGACAGCATAAACCAGCAAAGGACCAGCATTAACCAGCTAAGGACCAGCATAAACCAGCAAAGGACCAGCATAAACCAGCATCCCAGCACTAAAACCTAAACATCCCTAACCAGCATATGCTGTTTTTTTCAGCAGGGTTCCCAAACACTGATTTTCAAACACAAAAACACAAATAATAAAGCAAATAATATGATTTAGAACAATACTTACACAGCTTACAGTGGTGATAGTTACAGAACTAGAGATAAAACTCAAGCCTTCATTCA
Organism: Garra rufa; assembly: GCF_049309525.1. Taxonomy (NCBI): domain Eukaryota; kingdom Metazoa; phylum Chordata; class Actinopteri; order Cypriniformes; family Cyprinidae; genus Garra; species Garra rufa. The sequence goes on along the minus strand of NC_133375.1, from coordinate 5,549,762 downwards.
TGCTGACATAAAGGGAGGCAGCCCTGAAATACACATAATAGAAGAAAAAAAATACTTAAACACTTTGAAAACACTGCATTGCATTGCTAAATAACCCACTAGACAGAAAATAAAAATATTTAGGACACTAGGACACTTACGTTCCCTCCTCTCGAAGAACAGGAGCTGGACAGAGCAGATAAGTGTCCTCCACTACCAATGGCTTCACCACTAATAAAAAGGATAAATACAAAATTACATTTCAAAGACAAATCCTGCATTAAATATATGTATATTGTTGTCTGATTCCTTGTTACATAAGAGGATATTTGATATAAAACAGCTGCAGTTGTTGAGGATCACACTGCACCTAATTTTCAATTGTTGCAAAACATACCAACCACATTTTATTCTATTGGATTCAAATGTTCAAGGCTAGAAACTAGAAGCAACCCTTACGCAAGGCACTTAACCCCTGGTGGCCAAAAACATCCGAAAGGAAAGAAAAATAGGTCATGAATTACAGAACAGAGGTAATGGGGCCACTTCTCCAAAACCTCTCTGAAGCTGCTAAACCAAGAGCCTCCAACTGAGAAGCCAGTGGAGGCCTAAAACCAGCCAAAAACAACAAACTGCAGATGTAAAGGTTTTCTCTTGTAATCGGATATCTATTTAATATCTCACAAATGCAACTCGGAATTACTACACTTAAAAAAATCAAACGGACAGGAGGGAGACACAACTAAAGCAAGAAAACAGAGGGTAATTTACAAAAATATAACACTTCTGAGTTTTTCTTTATTTTGTAGAAAGCTGTTTGTTGGTACAGGCGGTCGGCTCGAATCCCAAAGAATCCGAATTCTGGCAGAGGGTCATGTTGTCGTTGTGCTTTATTGGGCTGTTTACCCTTAGTACATGAGGGAAGGTCATGTTTTACTACTAAGTAAAGACACGTGCACATGGTTTCAACTTGCGTGATAAATCAATAAGAATTACTGCTGATACAGAATTGCATTTGAGCCTTTTGGGAAGGAAATGGTCTCCACTGAGGAAGAATTTAACAGCCCTTGTGTTTGTTATGCAATCATCTGACTGCATGAGGATTTTTTCTTTTTTCTTTTTGAGGTTTAAGAAAGGAAATGCAAGTCAAAGACAGCTAGTCTAGACACCCCCAGACCACCCCCAGTCCATTCACTGACTGACCGTCTGATTCATAATACACATTGACAGAAACCTGCAGATGGCTGTGAGGTGATTTTTCTGACCAGGGCAAATGTTTAAGTTCATTTTGATGCTCTAACTGTCCAGGTTTTATAATTATGGCATGTCTTCTTTTACATTTTATCATTGGTGTCATTGGCTAATAAGAAAACCAGGACTTCAAGGTCAATATTGAGGTTTGGTGTCACTTCACTTTAGTAGTTCTGTGTTGTTTGGACGCAATCCTTCATAGTGTTTAACAGTCCCTATCATTTACTTTCAGCTTTCGCCCACCACTCTTCTGAAGTCTTGCCATGCTTTGTGTACCTAGTCATAATCATAAAGGCTGCTGTTCTGAAAACACCAATCAGTTTGGCTGTTAGAGTTACAGAACGGGTTCCCATGAGTCTGACAGCCACTCATTTCACCCACAACTTGTAGTAAACACAGCTAAACAAACTAAACTGATATACAAACTAGATAATGCAGACAACGAAAGATAAATAAAACATAATTACAACTTTTGTTGTTTACTGTAGCCTACATAAATTATATTAACCCCTATAATACTTGGTATTCACTTTATTTTGTCTAAATCCTGTAAATCATAATATTTACACTGCAAAAAAATGCTTTTCTTAGATTTTTTGTCTTGTTTCCAGCCAAAATATCTACAAATTCTTAAATCAAGAAGGATTTTCTAGACAAGTAAAATTATATAATCTGCCAATGGGGTAAGCAAAAAAATCTTATTTCAAACTGAAAAAAATATTATTTTTCTTACCCCATTGGCAGATTATTTTGCCTGTTTCAAGCAAAAACATACTTATTTTTGACCTGTCTTTTCTAAAAACAAGACAATAATTTTTACTTGTCAAGAAAATCCTTCTTGATTTAAGAATTTTTAGATATTTTGGTTGGAAATCTAAGTAAGGAAAGCATTTTTGCAGTTATAATACTCACCTTCTGTTCTGATTAGGACAAATAGTGTGTAAATTTCCATAGCTACATCTACAGAGTAGTCAGAAACAAGCCTTCAATCAGCCTTGGGTTCAAAGTAAGGAAAGCAGGTTTGTGCTTGATGGACATTATCATTCATTTACAGGACATCCTCTCTAGTGTTTACAGTGGTCAAGAGCAAATAAACAGCAGGCCTCCTCAAAGTCAGAGCAAATTTGGTGTAGGTCTGGAAACATGCCTTGAGGATGGGAAAAAGTGGGACCGCTGTGCTGAGGGGTGGACTGAAAACGTTTTTTCCATTTTTTCTTTTTTCAAATTGCTTCCATGACACAGTTACACTCATCAACCAGATGCTCTGGTCTTTATCTGACACAAACAATTAACGTGGTGCCACATTCGAGATGTCCGGCTTTAATCAGAGCAAAGACAGGCAAAGAGATGTGAAGCATCAAACCTGGTACCCATTACTGATACTGTAAAGTAGGATTGAAGTCAGATGACTGGTGCTTTGATCTTACAACCCGTGCCAGTTTTAATGAAATTACGATTGTTTGGAGAGAATGAGACCCTCCCTGAAGCTTTAATACCATTACAGTACTGCTGCATATGAAATGTCAACACAGAATCGCCTGCACTTTAATAACTTTACTTCAAAAAGAAAGTTGCCAGATGATTAACAGCAGATTTTGTTAAATATACAAAGCTTAAATATCTTTTCCATAAGTGCCGTAGTAATTAATTTGAGTCATCACGGGGCATATGTGAACCGTGACTCTGTTTTGCTGGTCACTCAAGCAGAAAACACCTCTTTATTTTTAAGTCGAAATTTTTATGTTTTTTTGTATTCTTCAAAATTCGTCACGCACAGAATGTCACAGTGACTCTGAATTATCAAAACACTCAAAATGCTTGCTACGATACGAAAATGCAGAAAATTGAACCCAATCCAAATTACTTTTTTATGATGAATGAACTTTTCGCCAGCAGTGTGTAAACGTGATTGACACTGCGTGAGGTTGTATTTATTTTTTTAACGTGCAAAAATTTCAGAAAAGAATTTCGGACTCAGTGTATCAAGACCTTAAGTTTCTGTAAAAATCTTAAGTGGTGACACCAAAATCTACTGCCACCATCACAATCTCATGGCAATTTCTAACTATTTCACATTTTGTTAAATTAGAGGCTAAAGGCCCGTTTACACCAAGAATGATAACTATAAAGATAACTATAACAATAACTATATTTCTGTCATGACAACTGTTAATGCATTTGGTCATGGCGGAATAGATGTGCTACGCTGCTGCAGCTGCAAGATTATTGCTGCTGCAAGCAAGTACAGGAACTTGCTACTGCCATATGGCGATAAGGTGCTGTGAGTATTTAAGACATACTGCTGCTGCACAAATAACATAAAAAAACATAGCAGATCTATACAGGTGGAGCTGGGAAAGTTGGAGGGTTTCAGAGAAACTGTGAAAGCATTCTGCAAAATGCCCAAGTGAATGCTACCAACCATTTAAATGTAAGCTGCAAGCTCATTGGTTGTGTACGCAACATGAACCAATCAGCTTGTGCCAAGTTATATCATGTCAGAGTTTCATGTCAGAACTAGGCATTCTAGGTAACATTCTTTTTATTATGAACACTTATTGTCTTTATGTTGTCACTTTAAATGCTCAAGATATTTAAAGCAGGATTGATTCTGATTGTCAGTGTTTTTATCGTTCATCAAATGAAAATGTTAAAAGTTGAAACAAATGTTAATGAAAAAATATCATTAAAACAATCACTTATCGTCCTTAGTGTGAAAGATCCTTAATTCATATAAATTTGTACAATTGCATTTGTATGATCTGTTTATGCCCCAGTGATGGTTAAAGGGACAGTTCAGCCAAAAATGATAATTTACTATAAATGCACGAATATGTTTTGTCATTGTGTGATTACACAAACTAGTGAATTGAACTATTTTATAGAAAACAAACTGTCCAAAATAACCAGTTCACAGAAAATAATCAGATTAACCCTTTTGCCTGAGGCTCTGGATTACAGGTAATAATGTTGGAAATAATGTCAAGTTTCTTGCGCAGACTTCATAAGACCACAACATATCAGGAGCCATGGGTATTAATTTTGTGTTGTCTGATATGCCATTTTTCAACCTGATTTCATGACAAAAACATACCTATGGTAACTTTTTTTCAAGATGCGAAATACATACCGCCGTGTACATTTCGCGACATATTCGATGTGAAATGTCCACTGATTGGTGCTAAAAGAGTTTCTGATTTGAAATGTCCATTGAGTAGTGCTATAACTCTAATGCTACATGCACTACATCTAAACCTACGCAATAGTAGGAACAACAGCAAATGTGACGTACTGTCCAGTAAAAACGCAATCGCAAGCATGCCCTTTTAGCTTGTTTTCCAATCTCTCATCTTTCAGATCTTCCATTGTGAGTCATGTTTTTCACGGGATTTGTACCCAATTATTCTAAATCCTGAAATCCAATTCCATGCCAACTGAGCTACCAAGCAAGTTTGTTACATCGGAAAGCGAAGCATATGGAGCTGCAATCATAACGGTGTATGAAAACAATTACAACCACCTCTAGTTTTCATTTCTTTTGAAAACTGCAGTAATATGTACTTACTGTTATGTATTTTGCATCTTGCGAATAGCTTTTTTAAATTATTATAAATGGTCAGCCGCTGACTTGCATTTTATGAATCACCAACGACCGCATTTTCAGCTAAAAATCTTTTTTAATGTTCTGCTGAAGAAAAAAGTCACCTGCATTTTGGATGGCCTGAAGATAAATTAACAGCCAATTTTCTGTGTTGCATATTTTTTATACAATTAAAATCATGCACATTAATGCAAAATTGCCGCCTCATAAAATAATTAGACCTACATTTTCTCATGTGATTGGGTTTGTTGCCACTTGATTTCCAATATAAAATCTGCATCCTAAAGCAAAATTCACTACTTCTGCTAGCATACTAGTTTAATTTCATCAAGCCTGTGACTCATCTGCCACGCTCTGCAACACTATAGTGTGCAAGAAAGGGCGCAGATCCTGTTTAAACATGAGAGCTACAGTAAAAACTGTAAGGGGTAGAGCTGCCATTTGCCTGATGGGCTTTGCGAACGCTGTTAGCCTTTTGTGTGGCAGTGTTTCTTTCTTATATCTCCTTCATTTGGCAGGAATCCATCCTGTAAAACTCCTAATGTTCCTCCTTTAAAAACTACTATTAGCCAAAAAAACAAATGGAACTGGCATGGCATGGTCGACCATTCCAAGATTTCTATCAAAACGAGCCTTCTGGGACGTTTGGTGGAAAAATGATAGCTAATCAGAAGGTTTATAGAATCTGACTTAAATCATTCCAACCATATGGCAATTACGCAAGAAAGTCACGGAAAAGTCTTACATAAGACTGCTGTCATCCCACATAACATTTAACCCTGTTTAATAGTCTGCATTGAGCCAAGATGTGTTCTCAGTAACGCAATGTAATGTAAAGTCAGGCTTAAACTGAAAACTCTCCCGTCATTCCAGACCACCCTTCTTTTTTTCTGTGAAACACAAAATATCTTTTCTATAAAACATAAGTTCAGATTCACCAGAGGCCTGCAAAAAGGGCAATTACAAATAAACAACATAAATGTATTATAAAAGTAATCAGTATCACTTAATCGCTATATTTGAAGTCTTCAAAAGTCTTCAAGACTGAAAGTTAAAGGTGGCATATCATGAAAATATGGCTTTTTCAGTATTTAAGTGCTATAATTGGGTCCCTGGTGTATCTACCAGACAACATTAAAAAAAGAACAACCCAGCAACTTTGTGTGACATAGGACATAGTACTAAACTAATGTGCATTCTCTTTCATGTCTTATTGCACTTAAACTGTCAAAAACACACGTAAGTTACAAAAACAGTCAGTTATGTCTGTGAAGGTAAACAACTGGGAAAGAAATTGCATGTTTATATTAGATTTGTGTGGCAGCAGCGTAATATACAGTAAATAAATCAATAAATCCACTGCTCTCTTGTCTCCTCTGAGTAATTTTATAATAAGATCCCCTTATTATAAAATTACTGCCCCTTAATCTGTATGTTACTACCCATGGTGCCGCCATTTTGTTTTCGCAAGCGACAGCAGTGTACCAGTACTAACACCATGGCAAAAGTGAGAGGAAAGCATGCTAACTGTTCTGTTTTTGGCTGCACAGATGTGCACATAACACTGTTTAAAGTCCCAGCCTCAGAGGAGACAAGAGAGCAGTGGATTTATTGATTTATTTAATGTATATTACACTGCTGCCACACAAATCTAATATAAACATGACATTTCTTACCCAGCTGTTTACCTTCACAGACATAACTGACTGTTTTTGTAACTTATGTGTTTTTTTGACATAAACTTGTGTCAATAAGACATGAAAGAGAATGCACATTAGTTAAGTAGTCATGACAGCCGCTTTCTGCGTGTGCTTCGGATGTATGGACTTAGGCTCAATCCCAATTCTACCCCTTACCCCTACACTTAGCCCTACCCCTCCGTTTGGCGCGTTCACGTGAAGGGGTATAGGGTGTCTCATTTCTCTTTTGGTTGGAGGGGTAGGGGTAAGGGGAAGGGCCAGATAGCCCTCCAAACGAAGATTTTTCAGGACCTCACTTCAAACGAAGGGCTAAGAGAAATTTCCAACATGGCTGCTCACTCGAGCAAGCAGACTCGTAAATATAAGTAATTTTTGCCTTTAATAAGGATTTTGATGACAATGTTTCATTATATGTATATTACCTTCAATCTTGTGTTTGTGTTTATGGTGTTGTTTTGTAAATAAACGTTTGCAAAAAAATCGCTAAAGTTTGCTAGCAGATAGCACTGATTGCACGATATTACAAAATATATTTTTATGTCATATACACTTGACTGCATGTTAGAAACATGAAAGACCAGTGGCACGGCAATTTGCAACGGTGGTGTAGTGGGGAGGGTGTACGCAGGTATACGGTGTATACACACTTCCACTTTTTAAATCCCCTCTGATGCGCATTATTCAGTAGTGTCCTGCATTTGCCAAAATCATGGCAGTCCACCACATCCAGTCATGTGAATAAATGTAAATATTCGCTCAAAACACCCAATAAAGGCAGTGATGATGCAGTCAGGACCGTGGAGCCGGCTTGCTTTGAAATGTATTTGATGATTGCGCCTAATGCACCTGCGCCCGCTACGTCTACCACACCAGTAATTTCAATCAGTACATAATAATAAAAACGATACCTTACAAATAAAAAGAAGCTGATTTTTACGATCAGAAATTTCTTAAACAAGTGAACCCCTGTAAACATTTTAGTCCAAGGATCCAGAAAACGAACGCGTTCAAATAGAAAGTTGAAAACGAAATTCACAAATGAAGCATATATACTTCTCCAGGCACCACTACACTGATTAGCAATTTGCCGCGCATGTGATAATGCGTTGTTTGTGTTGCTTACAGCCACATGTGAATGAACGGTGCGTACACCGTACATTTGTACTTTTTGAAACATGACAACATTTTGACATCTTGGAATGAGTGATAAACACCTGCGCATGTCCTCTGACGTAACATTAGGAACTAGCGACAACCTATGATGACGTATAACAGTGTTGTAGTGGTGTCCCATTTCTTAGGGGAAATATTTTAGCCAAGGGGAAGGGGCGAGGGGTAGGCGAAGGGGTAGAAAATAGAATTGGGATTGGGCCTTAAACAACCGTATATCAGAAGTTTAAACTGATATGGCTTTAAAATGCATAATTTTAGTGCCATAGACATGATAATCAAAACAGAATTTCTGAGGTATAAGCTGTAAAGGCACAGCTCTATTCTGGAAAAAAGGGTGGGGAACAGCAGCTCATTTGCATTTAAAGAGTCATGCATGAAAACAGCATTTCTGCTTTCACTCAAAATTGGCATTTTCAAAATGATATAATAAATTATCTGTGGGGTATTTTGAGCTGAAACTTCACAGACACATTCTGGGCACACCTGAGACTTATATTACATATTGTAAAAAGATGCATAATAGGTCATCTTTCACTATTATTCAAATCAAATATGGAGCTTATGGCACACGATATGAGACCCTCGATGATGTCTGATATTATTGTAATGCAACCTGATGTTCATGTTTTATTTATGAGCCTCAAAAGGTCACTTTCAGGTCTGGTCACTACACAAAGCTATCACTTGACTGTAGAGGACTTTGAAATAAGCGCATCAATCACATACTATGTTAATGTTGCTTTCTTGGTGCCTTTTTGTAGCACTAAAATGACAGACAGTTTATGGCCAATAATATTTATACAAAAGTATATGTATACAAAAGTATACAAAATATTTTGTGTTCCATGGAAAAATATAACAGCATAGAGGCCTTGAAATTAAACACAAATTTGCAATAATTTATTGTACTTACTTCTGGTAAGGGTGTCGTTTATTCTGAAGCTGCAAAGAACCTTGTCCACATTTCTAGCATGGAGGAATCCATTTCCTCTCACAACGACTTGGAATGCCTCTTTAAACAGAAAGTTCACACATAATGTTAAGTCGTGTAGCAAATTTTGAAAGACAGTTACAGTAAAACAAATCAAAGCCATCAAAGACATAAAAATGTACAATAAGTTTGATTTTCTAAAGAAATATCATGGTTCAAAGCATTTGTTTTTCATATTAGCGACATTTTGGCAAAATTTTGTGAGTGGAAAGGTCCATTTTTATTGTCAATTGTGTGGTGACTGTATGAATCATAACTCATACCAAAGTCACTTTCAAACCAAGCAGCTTTCTGCTGGTCAAATTCACTGTCATCCAGCGAGCCGTTTCAATTTGCAGCCGGTTTCTACGTAGATAGCTAGCTATTTGAATAAGACCACCTCCGAGCCATATACGAAGTCCGAGGCAAAAATTCACGCACCTTGTACATGCCCTAAAAAAGAGAGTCTTGGGGTGAGCAGAAGCTCATTATCATTTAAAGAGACATGCACCAAAATGGGTTGATGTGAAGAGAGCTGTTTTTGGTAAACAGGGTGGTAAAAAGGGTGCTGTTATTGACTCAAATGATGATCTAATGAGAATTATACTCACCTCCAGCACATATACTGGACGGTTCTGCAGCAAGGATCTCTATGCATGACTTCTTCAAGATCTAATGGGTAAAAAAAAAGAGAAAATTCAGGAGGTGAACAACTAGATTAAACTAACTGACGACTCAATTTCATCTCCATTCTGTCATAATCTTCTCACCCACATTTTGTTCCTAATCTATTTCAAATGAGATTATTTATTCTGTTGAACGCAAAATAAGACATTTTGAAGTGCCTGAAAAGTCAATGGGGACCAGAAACATTTTGGTTTCCAACCTTCTTCAAAATAACTTCCTTTATGTTAAACAGAAGAACATACAAGTATAAAAACGAATCATGAACGAATTGTCATTTTGGGGTAAACGACCCCTTTAAATTCATCAAACAAATAGTTAATGGAAATAGCAAATGGAGAAGATTTTCCGTTGACTTTTTTTTTTGCAGAACCAGTTTATTTTATCCTAAAGAATCCACCAATCATAGCAACACCTCTCCTGCAAGAGCCTCAACAGAACAATCCTCATGTGGGTTTTTTGTTTTGAACAGCACATCTGCTTTCTCTATCTCTTTCCTCTTGTCATCGGCCATACCAGCACCTATGTGTGCCGAGCTTGTTTTGATCTACATGTCTACTGCCTTCCTCTGTCATCTATGGAAGTATGCTTTCAGGTCCCTGCTGATTTATGACACTTTGCTCCTGAGCTTCGGCCAAGAGCTTTCAGCATGCAGCTAATTGACAGCAGATGGAGGCCAGCTGGACTGACCCCAGTCTCAGCTCATGAAACAGTCAACCTCTGCATGGGCGAGACACATCTTTACCCAAATATCTCCTCTTTTCTTCCACCTCGGCTCCAGAGCTTTAAAAATATAAATCATTAGCTTTCACTACACAAAAGAAAGGACACGCTGAACTGGCTTTGATGGTGTTTGGACAGACTCCAGCTGACCGTGGGATCAAAGCGGTCCAGGCAGGGCATGGCAGGTCTCTGTGATACTGGAGACAACCCAATGTCCTCAGACGGGACTGAATGAATATTCTTGTTTGTTGTTCTTCACTTTTGTGTTTTTCTTTAATTCTTCTGTTGTTTTTTTCATTAAAAGGCTGTTTCTTAGGGTAATTTTTACCCAGGAGGTCAAGCTTTGTCTGGTTGGCAGGGCTCCGTTTGCCCCTGCTGGAAGATGCTGTAACATAAGCTCCAGAAAAGCATGTTTCTCCACTGATGGCCAGTTAAATTAATGGTTGACTGATACTGATTTTATGATGGTTGCTATCTTAGCAGGGTCAATAAAAAGCTGATATATCACTCTCTTTAATTTCAATGGCATCAATGGTTCTATATAGAACCTTGAACATCCATGAAACCTTTCAAATGCAGAAAAGGTTCTTTAGATGTTTAAAATGCTCTTCAAAATGATTCTTTTGGGAACTGTTCACTGAAAGGTTCTCTGGGAAACCAAAAATGGTTCTTCTGTGGCATCACTGTAAAAACACCCCTTTGGAGCCTTTATTTTTAAGTGTTGAAAAATGAATTATAGGACAAGATTTACTTAATAAAAATTGATTTATACGTATGATTCTGTAATCTTATTATAATATTTTCCACAAATAAAGAAATTATTAAAATATAATTAAAAAGGAAGTCAACACGTTAACCAATAATAGTCTTCGTAACCTGGAAAAAAACGTTTTTAAATTAATACAAGCATAGTGCTAAATTTATGCTCATTAAATGAAATGTTATTTTAGACATGTTTAGAAAATAATAAATATGTATTTGTTGAATGTTGGTTGTTTACTTACTAATAATAAAAGTAAAATGCTACTAAAGTACTTTTTCATATAAATTGTTTCATATATATAAAATATTGTTTATCTTTATTTAGAATTTTATATTATTTAGAAAACTGTTAAACAGAGACAGTAAATTAATGAATATAAACAAAAACTAATGCCCAGTGCTGTCAAAATTAAAGTATTGCTTCCAAAACAACAGCCAAACAGAACAATTTATTGGCCAATAATTAAAAAATGGCAACAAAAAAATCTGTATATTGAATGATTGATCATAGTAAATTTACACTGTAAAAAAAATCACATCTTCAAACTTAAAATTTAAGTTTAATTGCTTTATTTAAATATTACTTTATTTAAAATATTAAATAAAATCAATGTGGTGGCAAAATTACAACCTGCAGTGATGCGTTGTGAATTATCAATGACTTTGAATTAAATTTATGCTGATACTACTACTACTACTACTACTACTACTACTACTACTATTACTACTACTAATAATAATAATAATAATAATAATAATAATACCATTATAATGGTATTTGGTTAATGGGTGACCCTGGACCACAAAACCAGTCATAAGGATTTTTGAAATTATTTTATTGAAGATTTATCCATCCTTGATTTGGAAAACTGAATAAGCAAGTTTTCCATAGACGTATGGTTTGTTGGAATATGACAATATTTAGCCAAGATACAACTATTTGAAAATTAAAATATTGAGAAAATTGCCTTAAAAGTTGTCCAAATGAAGTTCTTAGCAATGCATATTACTAATCAAATTAAGTTTTGATAAATTTATGGTAGGAAATGTACAAAATATCTTCATTGAACATGATCTTTACTTAATACACTGCAAAAAATGCTTTTCTTACTTAGATTTTTTCTCTTGTTTCCATCCAAAATATCTAAAAATTCTTGAAACAGGAAGGATTTTCTAGACAAGTAAAGATTATTGTCTTGTTTTTAGTAAAAACAAGTCAAAATTAAGTGAGTTTTTGCTTGAAACAAGCTAAATAATCTGCCAATGGGGTAAGAAAAAAATCGTATTTCAAGCAGACAACTACATTATTTTTCCTACCCCATTGGCAGATTATTTTTTATTATTTTGGCTGGAAACAAGAGAAAAAATCTAAGTAAGAAAAGCATTTTTTGCAGTGTATCCTAATGATTTTTGGCACAATGGGTTGGCTATTGCTACAAATATAGCAAATAAACTTATGACTGGTTTTGTGGTCCAGGGTCACATATAATGATTTAAGTGGAATTTTTCTCGCTGTAATACAATTTTCTATATAAAATACAATTTACTGTACTAAATCATCAACATAAACACTCACCGAACCAATGACACCTTGTAGAGCTTCAAAACCATCGTTTACTGGAAAGACATGATCTTTGCTGTCGGCAATCTTGGCCAGCTAGGAAAAGTGAAAAAAAGTATTACAAAAAATGTATATGGTATACTTGCTTAAGTGCAAGGTTTATATGCCCTTCAAGCATAATTCATAGAAACCTTGTATCATTTTGGCATAAGTGCCATGATCTAGTTTTAAAGATTAACACGCCACCAAACACAACAAACACACACCTGGGTCTCATTGAAATCCTTCACTCCTACACAGTACACAGAGGCACCCAAGCTGCGAGAGCGATTGGCCTGAGGGAAACACAGGGCAGAAACACTTCAGACACCTGCAAACTATTAGCCGCTAACTGCTTTATCCACGGATCATGCTGGCTGGAAAAGCTGAACATCTCTGAAGAGGATGCTGGCTAATTCTGATCATTAGATGGTGAATAATGTCTTTGTTGGTTGAAGCTGAAAGCAAAAATGGGTCAGAACATGGGGAAAAGTAGACTTACTATTTCAGCCAGTGTGGCTGACATTTTGTACATAAGAAATATGGTGATGATTTGTATTATTTATAATAGCTCATAAGTTTCACTGTTGTTATTCATTTGTTAAACCAAAGATATGGTTCATATTGGTTGATGCTGTTGTAACGTTGTTTCCATCTGTGTTACAGGATGATGAGAATAAGAAAAATGTGTGATCTAATTCCCAGAATTCATATGGGCCACTGAAGACCCTGACCTTGTAAACACTAAACTAAACACTGCTTTCAGTGACGATACCCCTTGTGAAAGTAAAATATGCTTATTTGTACTAAATGTGCACTTGTAGTGTACTTCAAATCCTAGAAAGTGTTTAAAAAAAACGTGTAGATAATATAATATTGCTGAAATAAAAGGCCACTTAAGTCCACTTAAAGAGAGACACTTTCGTGACTGATTTAATACACACTTAGGTACAGTACACTTCTAAAATGTGCACTTTGTAATAATATCAAATTAAAAGTGTTAAAACGCATTTTATGTTTTAATAATATTTTGTTATGCTTTAAAGAAATACACCTACAATGTATTGACTAACATACCAAAAGACATGTAAAGTACTGGATTGTCATTTTAATTGTATTGTGTTTTTAACATATTACTTTACATTTTTAAATGTACTAAACAGCAATTTCATTATTACAAATGTGTAATTGCATTTAAGTGACAACAGAAGTTACAATAAAGCATATTTTAGATTTGCCATTAATTCTTGTAGTATTCAGCTGTACTTAAATCCTAATTAAGAGGGTCATAGTTTTAGCTAATTGCATTTTATGTAAAATTAATCTATAATACATTTTATGAAACTGCATTAACATCCAATCATGTGTCTGAAATGTTACATTATGTTTGCACTTAAGAGAAAAATCTTATCTTAAAATTAAAATACTTCTTCTTTTTCACATGGGACTGTCAAGCACTCCAGTCGTTTTGTTTCTTTTCGTCTGTCTTTCATCATTCTCACCTCTCTTTCAGCATAATAGAAGAGATTTTCATGCAGTTCTCCATCTGTGAGGGCGATGATCACACTGGCTGTCCGATATCCTTCAAAGAGAAACAAAGCAAAGCAACTTAATGCCAGATTTAATTTGATACATTTTTAACCGTTAAAACATGTTGAAACTAGTTATTGGTGCAATGCAATTTTAATTTCTATATGGTCAATATAAGGGAAATAAACAGTATATAGCAGCAATTAAGGGGCCAAGCACAACAGAGGTAAAATAAAGAGCTTTTTTAATTACTCAGTAAAGATCAGGGTTCTTCTAGGTTGTGGCTAGAAGGGATAAACTAACAATGAAATAAATTGTTCTACTTATAGATTGAGTTTTATTAACGTCTACACCTACCCCAACCCTAAACTTAGCCCTTACTATAATACAAAAACAGTATTGTTGTTGTACAGTGTGACAAAAATTGTTAGTGCACTTTGTGAAAATGATTTGGTATTTCAAAAAGCTTTTGAAAGATTTTTGGCAGCATTGTCCGAAGATGACCTGAACCAATTTTGGTGAAAATCGGACAAATTGTCTAGGAGGAGTTTGAAAAAGTAGATCTTTCGCAAAAATACAAAATCTTGACTTTTTGTACAAATTTACATTTTGTGCGTGCATTTGATGCAGCATGAGCCAAGGAATCAGAGGAAAAATGAATTTTGCTTCTAGACCTCACAGTTCAAAAGTGATTAGCAGAAATATGAGTGCAAATTTTGCCTATAGGTGGTGCAAAAGAGTTTGAGTTAAAGACTCCAAATTTTCTATGGTTAATATTGAGACAGTCTTCCATCTGTGTGCCAAATTTCATAATTTTCACGCAAGTGGTTCTATGGGCTGCCATAGCCTCCCAGAGCGGAAGAAGAAAAAGAAGTAAAACAACAGATACAATAGATGTCTAAGCACCTTCATTGCTTGGCCCCTTAAATATGCTGAATGGAAGCAGCCTAAACTAGCAAAACTGGTTCAGGTGGTCGCCAGTTTAAATAACCAGTTAAGACAGTCTTGTAGCAGGTTACTAGTATAAGGGGTATTTAGGGAAATGTCACACTGGTTTTAGTATGACAGAATTGATTAAAGGGATAGTTCACCCCGGAAATGACATTTCCTTCATCATTTATTTATCCTCAAGTTGTTCCAAACCTGTATGAGTTTCTTTCTTCTGTTCAACACAAAATAAAATCAAACAGTTGATGTTAGCTTCCATAATACTTTAATGTCTACCAGCAGCTGTTTCATTACCAACATTCATTAAAATATTTTCTTTTGTGTTTAACAGAAAAAAAAAAAAACTCATACAGGATGAGGGTGAGTAAATGATGACAGAAATATTTTGGGTGAACTATGCCAACTGTAACAAATTTAACTATTTTGTGCCAGTAAACCAGTTAGGACCTCCTTGAAGATTACTTAAACTAGTCTACAATGTTTCTTCTTTCAACTATATGGTGTTTGAAATGGACCTACCCTCAGAGTTACCGTAGTAAATCTGTTCGCTGGCCTAAAAGTACAAAACAAAACAAAGAAAACCATCAGTAATATTGTAATCTCACGCAGATCAAACAACATTCACAGCGACTGGTTATTTCACCGACAGATGAGGAATAAATTTACCCAGCTGTGAAAGATCATTTAAAAACTTATGATTTTAGGTCCATTTGTCTGAGCAGTAGCCAAACATAACCTTCATGAAGGATATTCCAAGCTATTTGTCATAGCTGGGTGGGCGGTACTGACGCCAAGATGGTTCCTATTGGCTCACTCACCCGCTGAATGCCTTCATGCATAAAAGTGTCTCCACCTGGACGCACTTTCTGAAGTTCCTCCAAGCCTTTACGAATCTGGTCCCTGACAAAAGCACACAATGAATAAGAGAAAAGGTCATGAAAAATACCTCATGGCCACAATCCTGTTCTGTCCTTGCTGCCTCTGTGCAATGTTTTACTGTAACCACCAAACTGTAACATTGGTAACACACACACACCCGGAGTGTAAGTTTATTCTGGATGGAGTCAGTTTTCAAAACTACAGACAAATTACACCATGAATAATATTCATTGGCACTGACAACCATTGACAACCAACACCTCTCTGGAAACATGGGAAAGCCTTAGTCACAATGAATTTGGCATACACCAGTGACCTTTCTTTAGAAATCGTGAGCCACATGTTGAAGTCATTGAAGTGCTGTTTTAAAGGAATCATTCACTCAAAAATGAAAAATGAAATCATGTACTCACCCACAAATTGTTCTTGTTTATTGGTAAGCAAACAGTTGATTTCAGTGTAAACAGTACACAGTTTGTGTTTAACAGAAGTAAGAAACCCACACTGTTTGGAACAACTTGAGAGTGAGTAAATGATGACACAATTGTAATTTTTAGGTGAACTATCCCTATATGGATTGTAGGGCTGTCCCCGAATAGTCGAAGATTCGATGCATCGATATGCGGAGCCTGATTCGACCACCGATCTCACAGTCGAATCTTCGCAGGTGAAACGAGCATCATACCATTTTGCCAATATGGGGGTGCTCAATGTCTAATTGCACACAGAACTACTGGTTTTGTACGGTTATATTAAGTTATATACAGCCTTTGATTATGATAATGCAGTAAAAACAAAAGTGAAAAATAAGAAGCGTTCAATAAATATTTTTAACGTGTTTGTAAATAAATCCAACCACCCCTGTGACTAATTTAATTTTCACTTTCCCTGATGCATGACGAGATGAGGACCATCTTGACGGCAGGGATGGCGGCGATCACACCGAACGCGTTTTTGCAGTTGGAGGCGCCTCTTTTGAATGGTTTTCTGTTGGCAGTGAGAGTTCTGCACGCTGTTTATGCGCCCAGGGCACCTCGCGTTTTCGCCGCCTGCTGCGCCTCGCGTTTTGCAGGAGCGCTCTGAGCGCCTGAAGTTGAAAAAAAAAATCAACTCTGAGCGGAAAAACGCCAACGTCATTCGCGTTCTTTTCCATTGTCCAATCGAATGAATGGAGAGGCGGGCCTTCTGTTGTGATGGCGAAAGTTTACCGTTGCTTAAAAAGTCCGGAGACTGCAAGAAATGGAGGAGAAACCTTTGGTGTCTATCGTGGGTAACCCGGTGCTGTATTATTTAGGGTTTCTGCTAATATGACAGTTTACTTAACAGCAAAAAAACTAAGATTTTAGAGCTCTCGCGCTATAATCCTTTGAATTGACTGACAGGACAGCTGTTTTGGTCGTTGCTTAGCAACATAAAAAAACCGCAGCACACTGCTCTTTCATTAAAAGTCACCAAAAAAGGCAGTGCTGTGCGCCTCGCGTTTTTAGAACTAAAAGAGGCGTTCTGTGTTTTTATTAAAACCTAAATAAGTTTGTCTGTCAGTTGGCAGGCAGTTTTGGTCGCTTATAAAATAAAATAAAAATAGTTTTACCCTCCTGCTGACTATAGTGTCGTGCCCCTCCCAACCCATTCACACACGCACATAAGCCTAGATGATTCGACTATCGGTCGACTATAGAAAGATTCGAAAATTCTGATTCGACTATGAAAATTCATAGTCGGGGACAGCCCTAATGGATTGTGAGGACCAGGGAATGCTTACAGCAGATGTGCTGTTTTTATTGGTCATTAAATGTCATTTAACCAACTCTCGCAGATTTGGCTTTCATTTTTTGGTAACAGAAGTGTAAAATGTCAGTAATTTGTTGGCACAAACTCATACTACAGTCAAAACTCTATCAGACTGCAAAAGTGGATACAATTGTTACGATGACGACGGAGATGAGGATCCAAATGCAAGCTTTATTTACAGATCGTGGTAAAACAGGCAGGGTCAAAACACCAGCAAACAGGAACATCCAGGGCAAAACAAAAACATATTCCAATGAGCGGGCGTGGGTCAAAATCCAGGAGGGCAGTCTAAAGTAACAAATGAAATCAAACAAAGAAACAAGGCAAAACTATGACTAGACTAAGACTTAAAACAAAACAAGGAAATAACTAAGAAACTAAGAAACACGGAAAACTAGGAAACACGGGAACTAGGAAATCAAGGAAAACGCTCGGTAGAGTTCGCTAGAGCAAAACAATACTTTGCAGGGGTCTGTTTGGCATGGCCCTGCTTAAAATGGCTGACAGACAGGAAATAACCAACGAAGCAGCAGAGGGAGCAGTAACAGTCACAGAGAAGCAAAGGCTCCCTCTGCTGGCCTGGCGTAACATAGCCCCCACCCTAGGAGCGACTCCCGGCGCTCCAACAAAACACAGAAGCAATGAGTCCGAGGTAGTGGGGGGAACAAGGTGCAGAGTCAGGGTGGACAGGGATTTCAGAAACGGCCTTCATAGCTGTGACAGGGCAGACAGGGACAACAGGATAACTATGGTGCAATGGTGGGCCTGGACCATGGAGCAAAGGCAGACAATCCAGCGGAAGCCAGGGCGGTGCAGGTAGAGCAGGGGGCCTTGGTGGAGCAGACAGTTCAGAAGGCCAAGGCGGATCAGGCAGCTTGGGTAGCCATGATAGAGCAAACAGTTCAGGACACCATAGTGGATCAGGGAACTTGGGTAGCCATGGTAGAGCAAACAGTTCAGGAGGCCATGGCGGAACAGGGAGCTTGGGTAGCCATGGCAGGGCAAACAGTTCAGAAGGCCATGGCTGATCAGGGAGCTTGGGTAGCCATGACAGAGTGGACAGGAACAAGAATCCCCATAGCAGAGCAGGGAACCATGGTGGTGCAGGGAGAGGAGGAACCTTGACAGTGGTCGAGCGGACGGATATACATGGATAGTTCATATATGGTTGATGCCCCCTTCTGAGGATCTGCAGCGGGAGCTGTCTCCTCAGGGGGTTCCGCCGTAAACGGCGCCTACATAAGAGGCATTGGAGCAGCGGACACGTGGACAGACGAGGCCTTCGGAGCAGACTTGTGGACGGACTCATGGACAGACAAGGCTTTTGGAGCAGACTCGTGGGCAGACGAGGCCTCTGGAGAACAGTGTGCAGCCCACACACTTAAGATGGCAATGGCCATCACAGGCAGTGCAGTGGTTAGTGGGATGCCCATCGGGTTTGAGGGCGTGTGGCTTGGGAGCGAAGGCTTTGCGTGGCTTGGGAGCGAAGGCTCAGCGTGACTTGCTTGGCTTGGGAGCGTCGGCTCTGTGTTGCTTGCTTGGCTTGGGAGCGAAGGCTCTGGACGCTCGGGCGAGACGTGACTTGGCTCTGGACGCTCGGGCGAGACTGACTTGGCTCTGGACGCTCGTGACTTGGCCTTGAAGGAACAGCTGTGACTTGACTTGCCGTGACAGGAACAGCTGTGACTTGACTTGGCTCGGAGGGAACGGCCGTGACCTGACTTGGCTCGGAGGGGACAGCTGAGACTTGACTTGGCGTGGCTGGAACAGCTGTGACTTGACTTGGCTCGAATGGAACGGCCGTGACCTGACTTCCCTCGCAGGGGACAGTTGAGACCTGACTTGGCTCGGAGGGGACAGCTGTGACTTGACTTGGCTTTGAGGGAACAGCTGAGACTTGATCTGATTCAGGAGGCACTGTAGTGTCTTGATGTGACTCTGAAAGTGCTGCTGTAACTTGCTTAGAATCTGGAAGTGTTGGGGTGTTTTGACTCGACTGAGGGTGTGAAACTTTGTCTTGACTTGACTCAGGGAGTGCTGCTTGACTTGACTCAGGGAGTGCTGCTTGACTTGACTCAGGGAGTGCTGCTTGACTTGACTCAGGAAGTGCTGCTTGACTTGACTCAGGAAGTGCTGCTTAACTTGACTCAGGCAGTGCAGCTTGACTTGACTCAGGAAGTGCTGCTTGACTTGGCTCAGGAAGTGCTGCTTGACTTGGCTCAGGAAGTGCTGCTTGACATGGCTCAGGAACTTCAGCCGTTACGTGACTGGTCTTGGCAGGAACAGTTGCGGTGACGTGACTTGACTTAGCAGGAGCAGCAGCTGTAATGTGACTTGACTTGGCAGGAACAGCAGCTGTGACGTGACTTGACTTGGCAGGAACAGCAGCTGGTGCAGGTTCAAGAGAAGCAGACATGACGTTAACAGGCAGTGGCTTGGTTGACGTGGCGTGAGCGGACGCTGGCTTGGCTGGCGTGGCGTTAGCAGGCGCTGGATTGGCTGACGTGGCGTTAGCAGGTGCTGACAGTAAGAGACCGACTGTTCGTACTGACAGCAGTGGTGGGTCCTCCAAGTTGGATATTAGTCTCTGATAGGCCACGGAAACATGAGAGTCTGATGCTGCAGCCACCATTGCGACGACAGGCTCGGGCGTGGCGGCCATCTTGGGTGCAGGCTCGGGCGTGGCCATCTTGAACTCAGGAACGGAGGCAATCTTGGCCGGGAACTCAGAAACGGACGCCATCTTGCGTGCAGACTCTGGAAAGGTGGCCATCTTGTGAACTGACTCAGGAAGGGCGGCCATCTTGCGCTGTGGCTCAGGACTAGCAGACATCTTGCGCTGTGGCTCAGGGCTAGCAGACATCTTGCGCTGTGGCTCTGGGCTAGCAGACATCTTGCGCTGTGGCTCTAGGCTAGCAGACATTTTGCGCTGTGGCTCTGGGCTAGCAGACATCTTGGGCTGTGGCTCTGGGCTAGCAGACATCTTGGGCTGTGGCTCTGGGCTAGCAGACATCTTGCGCTGTGGCTCTGGGCTAGCAGACATCTTGGGCTGTGGCTCTGGGCTAGCAGACATCTTGGGCTGTGGCTCTGGGCTAGCAGACATCTTGCGCTGTGGCTCTGGGTTAGCAGACATCTTGGGCTGTGGCTCTGGGCTAGCAGACATCTTGCGCTGTGGCTCTGCGCTCGCAGACATCTTGGGCTGTGGCTCTGGGCTAGCAGACATCTTGCCCTGTGGCTCTGGGCTAGCAGACACTTTGCGTTGTGGCTCTGGGCTAGCAGACATCTTGTGCTGTTGGGTTGTGATTTGCATCTTGTTAACTGACTCCTCGGAAGCGCCCACAGTGAATGAGGAGCCAGTGACCGACAAAGCAAAGTTTAAAAGTTCACAGAGCGACCCTCGAGGACCACGAAGTATTAATATTGACTTTAATGGTTAGTTAAGTCCGTGGCAAAAGAAGTCTATAAGTGCACAGTCTGGGAAAGTGGAATATTGAATAATGTCCAGGTAATCTTTAATGAGGTCCTCAAGGGATCGTTTACCTTGGGTCTTGAGTGCGAAGCTGATGACTGGGTCCATGGTGAACGGCTGGTGGATAAAGCTGCTGGACCCGGGGGGACGAAGTATTCTGTTACGATGACGACAGAGATGAGGATCCAAATGCAAGCTTTATTTACAGATCATGGTAAAACAGGCAGGGTCAAAACACCAGCAAACAGGAACATCCAGGGTAAAACAAAAGCATAATCCAATGAGCGACGTGGGTCAAAATCCAGGAGGGCAGTCCAAAGTAACAAATGAAATCAAACAAAGAAACAAGGCAAACTATGACTAGACTAAGACTTGAAACAAAACAAGGAAATAACTAAGAAACTAAGAAACACGAAAAACTAGGAAAGATGGGAAATAGGAAATTAAGGAAAACGCTGGTAGAGTTCGCTACAGCAAAACAATACTTCGCAGGGGTCTGTTTGGCATGGCCCTGCTTAAAATGGCTGACAGACAGGAAAAAACCATGTAGCAGCAGAGGGAGCAAAAACAGTCACAGAGAAGCAAAGGCTCCCTCTGCTGGCCTGGCGTAACAACAATCAATGCATTTGTGCAAACAGCTTGAGTTTAATTAGAAAATAATCAAAATATCCATTCACTCACCTGTCTTCTGTAAGCCGCATTAAAATATTGCCCTGGTCGGAGAATACAATGAAGGACATCCGCAACTGTGGGCTACATGCAATAACAAACATGTATGTTAGACTAAAATTATTATTTCACTGTAAAAGCCAAATGCACTCTAGTTATTTCTGAAGCATATTTGAATTTTGCAAATAACTTTCTGTGTGCTCCCACATATTCATATTCCTACTTTACTAAAATAAATTCATTTACATAACTTTTATTAAGCCAAATAAAAAGTTAGAAATGCAACCAGTTAAACATATTCTAAAGTATTTTTCCATTATTTTTCATTCACATACTGTAGAAAAAGATATACATTATTGTAAGAGTCTGTCTTTGCGTACCTTATGAACTTATGGGCCAGATGTTCCACAAAATTATATATTTCATTCCAGTGATGCTGCACACTTCCTGATCTGCAAGGAGAAACAGACATATTGAACGCTTACAGTCGAACATCAAGGGGGTAATAAAGATTCACAAGCTGAGAGGAATAGCCGAAGTTTGAGATTTACTGCTGTGTGAAAAAGATTTTTTTTAAAAGCAGCAGTTCAAAAACTACATTGACACATTTTTATAGTCTTTAGAGGGAAATTGTTCAAGTATCCAGCATCCTCCCAGAGCAGCCGTCTGTCTGAATGAGTGTGATGCCAACTGTGAATATTCTATTAACTGTAAATTAAGACAAAGATCAACAGTCTTGGCCCTTAAATATTACAGTAGTAATGCATGTGAGGCTTCACATTGTAACCTGATTTTAAATTCTGTTATAAATAGTTGTATCTCTGCCAAATATGGTTCTATCCGAACAAACCATACATCAATGGAAAGCTTATGTATTCAAATTTCAGTTGATGTATAAATCTCAATTTAAAAAAATTGACCCTTATGGCTGGTTTTGTGGTCCAGGGTCACATATCTGGGACATCTGCCTGTGAAAGAACTTGCGCACTTTTCAACACTATAGTGTAAAAAGTTTTCACCAGTTTCAACTTAAAAACTAAAAAAAAAAAAAAAACCTGTTTAAAAAACAGTTTAGCAGCTGCCTTAAAATTTTAAGTTAAATCAACTTAAGTCATTTCAACTCGCAAGTTAAATCAACTCATTTTTAATGTAATAATTGTTGTTTTAAGCTGATTTAACTTAAAATTTTAAGGCAGCTGCTGAACTTAGGCTTTTAAGTTGAATCTAGTGAAAACTTTTTACAGTGTGCATATAAGAGAGAGCAGTTTAACATGAATATTGCCATGCTAAAGAGTTTAATAACTATATAAACATGCTAAGGTCTAATGAGGCTAATAAGGTTAATGCATATTAATTACATTGTTAATGTACACTCAAAATGCTTTGCTGAAATCAAAAGACGAACTATAATAGGTGAACACTAACCAATGGAATAACCTGAGCATTAGTTATGCCCACCACCGAAGAAAGTGGCTTCTATTCAGGTGTGTTTAATTAGAGTTGGAGCTAAACTCTGCAGGACAGCGGCCCTCCAGGAACTGAGTTTGACAGCCCTGTTTCGTCAGCCTAAGTTGATCATAGAACCATTGTCATCAAGCAACGTAGGCTTACGATGCTTTTGAGAAATGCAGCCCAGGTTTCGATCCAAACTTTGGACTACCCTGTCCATCTAATACTGTAAAAACCCAAGGAATGAAACTCTTGAATGCAAAATCTGTGATAAACTTATTCTTAACCCAAGGCAAGTGAAATCTACCAATTTATTAGTCAATTACTAACAATAGGCAGTATATAGTCAACTGGCGTGAAATTTAGTCACATATGTGAAAGATGTACTTAAAATGTAGAAGGTTGTTAAAGCCACTGATTAAATGTTCATGTTTCAAAAACGAATTTAAGTACAAACAAACAATAATATCATTTAAAAGTTGATACAAAAACTGAAAGAACCTTTCTGTGTCATAAAAGGTTCTTTGTGGCGAAAGAAAGTACTTCAGGTTATAAAAAGGCAAGAAAGAGATGGTTCTTCATCTTCTGTGGCACCCCAGTGAAGAACATTTTAAAGGAACCTGATTTTAATTGTAACACTTTATTTTTGTTACGTGTTACATGTACTTTCTGTTATAATGGTGCACGTGCTGGACGGAACGAGACGAGATTAACAATAAACACTATATTTAATATACTCTTCAGATAAACAAGCAGGAACAGGCAAGAGAATCCACACACGTAACATTTCAACGATTAACATCACATAAAGACTGACAGAGAACTCAGGAAACAAACAGACTTATAAGGACAGACTAATAATTAAACACAGGTGACGGGGATGATGACAAACGAGGACTTAACCAAATGATCACAAAATGACAGGGGGAAACCAGATGGGAGAAACCAAAGACCAAAACATACAGAACTATGACACTTACTATTATAATAACAATTAATTATGTATGATTACATGCAAGTAACCCTACTACAAACCCTAATTCTAACCCTAACCATATAGTAAGTAAATGTGGTTAATTAATATTACTCAGAGCTGTATAATTATAATGTAACAAGGACACCTTAAAATAAAATGTAACCAAAACTGCATTATGTTTTATTTTCAGTAATAATTACCTTATGAAGACATTCTGATTGGTGCAGTTGATTAGTGCACTGTGCCAGGTGTTATTATTTATATGATGTCATGTCTAGTGCAGAGCTACAAGCACTGATTAATTCAAAATGATGTACTTGTTGTTGTAATGCAACTATCCCCAGGACAAAATTGCATCCAGATGATCATGTTTTTGCATGGTAATGCTTTTTAAAAATCCAGGCCTTGTTACTGCCATCAAATTTTTTCAAAGTTAACATTTTAATCAACAGGTTATTGAATAAATAATAATCATAAGGTCTGTGTTTAGCACAAGCACAGGATATTTTAAAATTTTATTCTACAACAAAAAATGCTTTAAAATGTCTACTTTTTTGTTTCTAACAAGTAGCTAAATGTACTAAAGAGGTTGTCAGAAACTCTAATCTTAAATACTGATTAGGTTTACTCATACTGACTAGTTTGCTTTCACAGTTTTAATATGTTAATAATCAAACTCTTGCAAACTATTCAACTCAAATTTTCTAAAAGAGTTGTCGAAAGTTTAATGTCAAGTCATTCGACCGTGGTGTAGTTAGTTTAAAACATATGTTTAGCATTTTACTTCTGGTTGTATTTAGGCTTCAAATATTTCATTTATAAAGATTATCATGATAAACCAAACATGTAAGCATCAAACTTTTGTTAGTCACAGAGCTTATTTTCAGCAATAATCCAAAAGCCAATAGAAAAATTGGTCACACTTTAGTTACTAACTATTATCTACGACTTTCGCTTCAATAAACTCCTAATTTGCTGCTTATTAGTAGTTAGTGCAGTAGTTATTTAGGTATTAAGTAGGTGTTGGAGTAGAAATTAGGGGATCTAGACTATGATAAGTACTAATAAACAGCCAAAATACTAGTAATATGAATTCTAAACTGAAATCTGAAAATATGGCTTTTGGAGGGAAATGACAAAAATAAAGGCATTTGAACAGTAACAAAAATAAGTGATGATGGAACAGTCAGTAAAAAAAGATTTATACGCCACTTTACTATAACAACAACAAAATAAAATAAAAATCCTTTAGTTTGAATAAAAGCCGCCCACTGGGACATAAAAATTCTTGTTGAAGAAACACAAGAGTGTCCAAATACCCTTTGGGGCCACTAGCTGAAACAATAAAAATGTTCTTCTCCACCTCATTATACGTTTAGAATTATTATTGCAATGATGTGAGATAATGTGGCAGAAGTATCTGAATTGTTTAGGCACTGCCTCAGTCCTCTTCTCATCCTATGCCTGTCTTTCTCCCTCTCTCGCAGTTTTTCCTTTGTTAGTGAGATCCAGGCCTCTAAAGCAGCCAAAGCAGGCTGGGTTTGGGACATCTGGAGCTGATGGTGAAATGGTTTAACAAGAGGCAATGGGTAAGTGTGTGCGACTGTGTAAAAGCAAAGGATTTATTTATATAGCTATAACTCTTAATGAACTAGCCTTCATACAGCTGCCCGAGATTGCCTATTCATTTTCACTGAAATTGGACGGGATTGTCACATTATTCAGTTCCTCCCCAACAAAACAGGTTTAGATAATTCTTGGGAATGGATGAGAGCACAAAACCCACCCCCCAACCGCATCTCTCAGCTTGCATTTCAGAAAGAGAACAGTTCAACGAGGGCATTTCACTTATAGCTGGCCCCAAAACAATAGTAGACACCCTAGCAGCAATTTACCATTAGGTAAATTATGTTTCACATTTTTTTTATCTTTACTCAGGAATAGTGTGGTGTTCAGAGCCAGATGATTATAAAATCATTATATGAATGCTTGGTCATAAACTCTAATAGGGATACTAAAGATCATATTGTACAATGTAAGACAGAGATAATGTATAGTCAGCTAGTCACAAAAATCTGTGTTGTTGCCATGACTATGACAGCCTAGCCATAAACTCCTAATTCACCAACACAGACATCATACACAAAAATGTGTGTTTTATTACTGTAAGATGCAATGTTTGTAGAAGAAAGCAGAAGTATAATTTCATTACTAGAAAAACTGAGAGTGGTACACTATGACAAAAAATTCATGACCATATTAATAATTTACTTTCTAATGTCTCTTGAAGTATCACTAATATTTGGCATCACACAAGCACACAACAACAAATAAATGCATAAAATATAGCTGCAAGGAGCGATTTAAGTACATTATGTAGGAATTAAAAAGACATTATGTACCAAGCCTTTTTTTGCAAATAAAGGTAATTAACCATAGAAATATTATGTTTTTTAATGTTTATGACTGTTATAGCGCCAGCTGTGGTCTGATTTCCTTAAAACTTTGCAAGCTTGTTTAGAATCAGCTTTGTGAAGTTTTGAGTTTTCCTTTAGATTTTATAGGGTTTTAGGTAAATTCGGACAGGCCCCATTATAGCTTCCCAAAGAGTAAATTAACATTTTTGATAATTATTGACTTAGATGGTCTAGAGAATTATACTGCAGTGTGTTTTTTTTCTTCCAGATTGAGTGAAAAACATAGGACTAGTTTGCAAAAGTAGTTGTTTTACATCTTCTCAATCATACGATTTGATTGACAGCAGTCATTCTAGAGACAAAGTTGTCTGGAATGAGGAGTTCTATCATATGATACAAATATTGCACATAAAATGCACAATCATTTACGCCCTTGAAAAACTCAATATCGATTCAATATACCATGTCAATAGGTGCTCAAACTTCATTGGCCAATGGCGGACCATTTTTATTATTTTGAGATATGCAAATGTCCTTATAGACACTTGTGGCACTTTGGACCAAGACCATGCACAGCGATTTTCATGTTGATAGGACAGATGTTTGTGTAAGTATAGCCATTTTTATGTTTTTTACCTCTTATAGTGCCACCAAGTAGCAAACCTCTGTTTTTGTCCTGCAACATCAGATTGAGCTCTTACATAAGTTTCCTGAGTTTGGTGAAGATATCTCATTCTGTTCAGGAGTTATAGGCATTTTACTAAAAATTTTACCCTGCCTCTTTCGAATGTTTTGTCGTCCCTTTGCGATGACGAGTCGAAAGCTAATTAAATTCCTAGAAACTTTCAGGCAGGTGTGGTAGAGCTTTTAGAGCTACACTCTGCAGTACACTGGCCCGCAAAGGTCTTGTACCATGACTATTGCTTAACAAACTTAGGGTTACAGGATTAGTTTAGATTAAAAAAAACAAACCAGTCCAATCAGGCTTAGTTGGCACCATGAAACTTCTCTGTCAAATCAGGCTTTGATCCTCGATTAAACTCTATTGAGTGTTTTCTCTTCGATAAAATAAAGATTTATCGCAGATTGTAGACGCATTGTGGAAGGATGAGGACTAGTTTCCTCACTTCCAGCTTTTTGTGTCTCATGACAGTCCTTAGAGTGATAAGTAAATTTTCTTGCTTTATCTGGAGGCATAATTTCTTCATTATTCAAGGTTTTAGGTGAACCATATATAATATATTTATATATAATAAAATGAATACTGATTTGTCCTAAATGGTGTTAATTATTTAATCTAACTTGTTGAAAAGGGACCGGTATGTTGAAAATTTGGGACAGTGTTCAAATAGGCCAAGCAGAAGCTCCAGAACTATTCCAGAGAGAACAACAGGCCTTCCTGGTCATTAGCGTTATAAGTGATATTATTAGTTTCATAACACATGTGTCTTTATTCCCACCATTGTTTCTCAAATGTTCTCTTATTGCACTGTCTGCAAAAGTGTTTAAGCTGAATGAATGGAGGAGAATGGTAAATGGCCTTCACAGACCCTCCTGAGCACAGGAGCCAAGCCATCAAGCCCACAGCTATAAAGTGGAGCCACAGAAATGGCCCATAAGTACAGCAACCAAACACTGACTTTCCCATAACTCACATCCAAGTGATTGCTGATTGATTTGTGTTGATAAACGAACCCATGTTAAACACAACCAGAACTTAATGTTGGGCATTGTCCCATGTTAGCTAGAAGGCTTTAGTTTTATATGCTAAATTAATTCCACTGCATTTATTCTTGTATGTTAGAATGTTACACTGCATGACTTCTTACGACCAGTGTGTTTATATCTGCTGTAGCATTTAAAATAATAATTCTGACAACTATTGGCCAGAGAAGAACTGGCCTCCCAGATTGAGCTTGGATTCTCCCAAGGGTTTTTTTTCTCAGTTTCTTTCACCGATGGAGATTGTGTTTCTTCCCACTGTCACCTTTTGTCTTGCTTAGTTGGGGACACTTGATATTTTGCAATATTACTGAATTGACTGTGCAGACACTATTGGATGAGAACTGAATTGAGCTGGATGATGTCATCACTGTTTTCTCCAGAGCTGCTTTATAGATTATTCAAACATTCCATTATTGCTTGACTTTACAGAGTTATCGAACCGAACTGAAACAATGAACTGATTTCAGCTGAATAATGACTGTTTAGCATTGTCTTTTTAGAGTTTTACAGCAGAATTGAATTCTGTTTGCATCACTGAATCACTTTTTTTCCTGTTTATCACAATAAAGCTGCTTTGTAATGATCTGTACAAAGCAAAAATCTGTATTGTGTAAGCACTAAATAAATAAAGATGATTTGACTATTGCAAAAATTTCACTGATTTCACTGTTTCTTACAGTGGCCAAGAGAGCTCAATGGGCTGCAACTTAAGAAAACACATGCAAATAGAAAAAAACACCAGCAAATTAAGAAAACATCATAAATTTGAAATTTGAATTTTCTGAATTTCTGTTTATTGGTTGTGTTGTGAGTATTTGCAGTGTGTTTCTGTATTTGGTTGTGTTGTATTTGTAGAGTGTTTCTGTATTTGGTTGTGTTGTGAGTATTTGTAGAGTGTTTCTGTATTTGGCTGTGTTGTATTTGTAGAGTGTTTCTGTATTTGGTTGTGTTGTGAGTATTTGCAGAGTGTTTCTGTATTTGGTTGTGTTGTATTTGTAGAGTGTTTCTGTATTTGGTTGTGTTGTAAGTATTTGCAGACTGTTTCTGTATTTGGTTGTGTTGTGAGTATTTGCAGTGTGTTTCTGTATTTAGTTGTGTTGTATTTGTAGAGTGTTTCTGTATTTAGTTGTGTTGTGAGTATTTGCAGAGTGTTTCTGTATTTAGTTGTGTTGTATTTGTAGAGTGTTTCTGTATTTTGATGTGTTGTATTTGTAGAGTGTTTCTGTATTTGGTTGTGTTGTGAGTATTTGCAGAGTGTTTCTGTATTTGGTTGTGTTGTGAGTATTTGCAGAGTATTTCTGTATTTAGTTGTGTTGTATTTGTAGAGTGTTTCTGTATTTAGTTGTGTTGTGAGTATTTGCAGTGTGTTTCTGTATTTGGTTGTGTTGTATTTGTAGAGTGTTTCTGTATTTGGTTGTGTTGTGAGTATTTGCAGTGTGTTTCTGTATTTAGTTGTGTTGTATTTGTAGAGTGTTTCTGTATTTGGTTGTGTTGTGAGTATTTGCAGTGTGTTTCTGTATTTAGTTGTGTTGTATTTGCAGAGTATTTCTGTATTAGGTTGTGTTGTGAGTATTTGCAGAGTGTTTCTGTATTTGGTTGTGTTGTGAGTATTTGTAGAGTGTTTCTGTATTTTGATGTGTTGTATTTGCAGAGTATTTCTGTATTTGGTTGTGTTGTGAGTATTTGCAGAGTGTTTCTGTATTTGGTTGTGTTGTGAGTATTTGCAGAGTGTTTCTGTATTTGGTTGTGTTGTATTTGTAGAGTGTTTCTGTATTTGGTTGTGTTGTGAGTATTTGCAGAGTGTTTCTGTATTTAGTTGTGTTGTATTTGTAGAGTGTTTCTGTATTTAGTTGTGTAGTGAGTATTTGCAGTGTGTTTCTGTATTTAGTTGTGTTGTATTTGTAGAGTGTTTCTGTATTTGGTTGTGTTGTGAGTATTTGCAGTGTGTTTCTGTATTTAGTTGTGTTGTATTTGCAGAGTGTTTCTGTATTTGGTTGTGTTGTGAGTATTTGCAGTGTGTTTCTGTATTTGGTTGTGTTGTATTTGTAGAGTTTTTCTGTATTTGGTTGTGTTGTGAGTATTTGTAGAGTGTTTCTGTATTTTGATGTGTTGTATTTGCAGAGTATTTCTGTATTTGGTTGTGTTGTGAGTATTTGCAGAGTGTTTCTGTATTTGGTTGTGTTGTGAGTATTTGCAGAGTGTTTCTGTATTTGGTTGTGTTGTGAGTATTTGCATTGTGTTTCTGTATTCGGTTGTGTTGTATTTGTAGAGTGTTTCTGTATTTGGTTGTGTTGTGAGTATGTGTAGAGTGTTTCTGTATTTGGTTGTGCTGTATTTGTAGAGTGTTTCTGTATTTGGTTGTGTTGTGGGTATTTGCAGTGTGTTTCTGTATTTGGTTGTGCTGTGAGTATTTGCATTGTGTTTCTGTATTCGGTTGTGTTGTATTTGTAGAGTGTTTCTGTATTTGGTTGTGTTGTGAGTATGTGTAGAGTGTTTCTGTATTTGGTTGTGCTGTATTTGTAGAGTGTTTCTGTATTTGGTTGTGTTGTGGGTATTTGCAGTGTGTTTCTGTATTTGGTTGTGCTGTGAGTATTTGCATTGTGTTTCTGTATTCGGTTGTGTTGTATTTGTAGAGTGTTTCTGTATTTGGTTGTGTTGTGAGTATGTGTAGAGTGTTTCTGTATTTGGTTGTGCTGTATTTGTAGAGTGTTTCTGTATTTGGTTGTGTTGTGGGTATTTGCAGTGTGTTTCTGTATTTGGTTGTGCTGTGAGTATTTGCATTGTGTTTCTGTATTCGGTTGTGTTGTATTTGTAGAGTGTTTCTGTATTTGGTTGTGTTGTGAGTATGTGTAGAGTGTTTCTGTATTTGGTTGTGTTGTGAGTATTTGCAGAGTGTTTCTGTATTTAGTTGTGTTGTATTTGTAGAGTGTTTCTGTATTTAGTTGTGTTGTGAGTATTTGCAGTGTGTTTCTGTATTTAGTTGTGTTGTATTTGTAGAGTGTTTCTGTATTTGGTTGTGTTGTGAGTATTTGCAGAGTGTTTCTGTATTTGGTTGTGTTGTGAGTATTTGCATTGTGTTTCTGTATTCGGTTGTGTTGTATTTGTAGAGTGTTTCTGTATTTGGTTGTGTTGTGAGTATTTGTAGAGTGTTTCTGTATTTGGTTGTGTTGTGAGTATTTGCAGAGTGTTTCTGTATTTGGTTGTGTTGTGAGTATTTGCAGTGTGTTTCTGTATTTGGTTGTGTTGTGAGTATTTGCAATGTGTTTCTGTATTTAGATGTGTTGTGAGTATTTGCAGAGTGTTTCTGTATTTGGTTGTGTTGTATTTGTAGAGTGTTTCTGTATTTGGATGTGTTGTATTTGTAGAGTGTTTCTGTATTTGGATGTGTTGTGAGTATTTGCAATGTGTTTCTGTATTTGGATTTGTTGTGAGTATTTGCAATGTGTTTCTGTATTTAGATGTGTTGTGAGTATTTGCAGAGTGTTTCTGTATTTGGTTGTGTTGTGAGTATTTGCATTGTGTTTCTGTATTCGGTTGTGTTGTATTTGTAGAGTGTTTCTGTATTTGGTTGTGTTGTGAGTATTTGCAGAGTGTTTCTGTATTTGGTTGTGTTGTGTTGTGTTGTGT
This sequence comes from Garra rufa, assembly GCF_049309525.1. Classification (NCBI taxonomy): domain Eukaryota; kingdom Metazoa; phylum Chordata; class Actinopteri; order Cypriniformes; family Cyprinidae; genus Garra; species Garra rufa. Next base: position 5,517,839 of record NC_133375.1, on the reverse strand, counting down.
TGTGTTGTGTTGTGTTGTGTTGTGTTGTGTTGTGTTGTATTTGTAGAGTGTTTCTGTATTTGGTTGTGTTGTGAGTATTTGTAGAGTGTTTCTGTATTTGGTTGTGTTGTGAGTATTTGCAGAGTGTTTCTGTATTTGGTTGTGTTGTGAGTATTTGTAGAGTGTTTCTGTATTTGGTTGTGTTGTGAGTATTTGCAGTGTGTTTCTGTATTTGGATGTGTTGTGAGTATTTGCAATGTGTTTCTGTATTTAGATGTGTTGTGAGTATTTGCAGAGTGTTTCTGTATTTGGTTGTGTTGTGTTGTATTTGTAGAGTGTTTCTGTATTTGGTTGTGTTGTGAGTATTTGTAGAGTGTTTCTGTATTAGGTTGTGTTGTGAGTATTTGCAGACTGTTTCTGTATTTGGTTGTGTTGTGTTGTGTTGTGTTGTGTTGTGTTGTGTTGTGTTGTGTTGTATTTGTAGAGTGTTTCTGTATTTGGTTGTGTTGTGAGTATTTGTAGAGTGTTTCTGTATTTGGTTGTGTTGTGAGTATTTGTAGAGTGTTTCTGTATTTGGTTGTGTTGTGAGTATTTGCAGAGTGTTTCTGTATTTGGTTGTGTTGTGAGTATTTGCAGAGTGTTTCTGTATTTGGTTGTGTTGTGAGTATTTGTAGAGTGTTTCTGTATTTGGTTGTGTTGTGGGTATTTGCAGTGTGTTTCTGTATTTAGATGTGTTGTGAGTATTTGTAGAGTGTTTCTGTATTTGGTTGTGTTGTGAGTATTTGTAGAGTGTTTCTGTATTTGGTTGTGTTGTGGGTATTTGTAGAGTGTTTCTGTATTTGGTTGTGTTGTGGGTATTTGCAGTGTGTTTCTGTATTTGGTTGTGTTGTGAGTATTTGTAGAGTGTTTCTGTATTTGGTTGTGTTGTGAGTATTTGCAGAGTGTTTCTGAATTTAGTTGTGTTGTGAGTATTTGCAGAGTGTTTCTGTATTTAGTTGTGTTGTGAGTATTTGCAGTGTGTTTCTGTATTTAGATGTGTTGTATTTGTAGAGTGTTTCTGTATTTGGTTGTGTTGTGAGTATTTGTAGAGTGTTTCTGTATTTGGTTGTGCTGTGAGTATTTGTAGAGTGTTTCTGTATTTGGTTGTGCTGTGAGTATTTGTAGAGTGTTTCTGTATTTGGTTGTGTTGTGAGTATTTGTAGAGTGTTTCTGTATTTGGTTGTGCTGTGAGTATTTGTAGAGTGTTTCTGTATTTGGTTGTGCTGTGAGTATTTGTAGAGTGTTTCTGTATTTGGTTGTGTTGTGAGTATTTGTAGAGTGTTTCTGTATTTGGTTGTGTTGTGAGTATTTGTAGAGTGTTTCTGTATTTGGTTGTGCTGTGAGTATTTGTAGAGTGTTTCTGTATTTGGTTGTGCTGTGAGTATTTGTAGAGTGTTTCTGTATTTGGTTGTGCTGTGAGTATTTGTAGAGTGTTTCTGTATTTGGTTGTGTTGTGAGTATTTGTAGAGTGTTTCTGTATTTGGTTGTGTTGTGAGTATTTGTAGAGTGTTTCTGTATTTGGTTGTGCTGTGAGTATTTGTAGAGTGTTTCTGTATTTGGTTGTGTTGTGAGTATTTGTAGAGTGTTTCTGTATTTGGTTGTGCTGTGAGTATTTGTAGAGTGTTTCTGTATTTGGTTGTGCTGTGAGTATTTGTAGAGTGTTTCTGTATTTGGTTGTGTTGTGAGTATTTGTAGAGTGTTTCTGTATTTGGTTGTGTTGTGAGTATTTGTAGAGTGTTTCTGTATTTGGTTGTGCTGTGAGTATTTGTAGAGTGTTTCTGTATTTGGTTGTGCTGTGAGTATTTGTAGAGTGTTTCTGTATTTGGTTGTGTTGTGAGTATTTGTAGAGTGTTTCTGTATTTGGTTGTGTTGTGGGTATTTGCAGTGTGTTTCTGTATTTGGTTGTGCTGTGAGTATTTGTAGAGTGTTTCTGTATTTGGTTGTGCTGTGAGTATTTGTAGAGTGTTTCTGTATTTGGTTGTGCTGTGAGTATTTGTAGAGTGTTTCTGTATTTGGTTGTGTTGTGAGTATTTGTAGAGTGTTTCTGTATTTGGTTGTGTTGTGAGTATTTGTAGAGTGTTTCTGTATTTGGTTGTGTTGTGGGTATTTGCAGTGTGTTTCTGTATTTGGTTGTGTTGTGGGTATTTGCAGTGTGTTTCTGTATTTGGAGTTTCTATGATTTAAACCCAGAAATAAACATGAAATGAACAATAATTTTGTTAATTTGTTACAATTGCTCCTGATTCCCAGTGAAGCACTAGTAGCACAAAAACACAATGACGCACAGAGTAGTGCCTAAATGAATCTGGTGGTGGTCAGGTGGTACAGCGGTCCATGGTCCAAGTCCTAACTCATTGCGAGCTTACATGTTGTAATTACATATTCTGGAGCATGTGAAGGCTTTGTCGTTGGTAGAGTTGCCATATAAACACATAATTCAGCTCCAAATAGAATGCCATCTCAGAATTATGGTAATTATGACATGTTATAAAGTAAGCTATACCAAATACTAAGAAATCCTTACATTGATTTAACTTTTCAGGTTTTTACCTAAATTTTATTTAGGTAAACATTTATTATTCATGAAAATGTTCTTACTATAAAAGAAAAAAAAATGAACGAAACAAAAATAAATCTGATCTGACAGACTTTGATTTGCAGTATCCAAGGCAATGGAGTAAGGGGAAATGAGCTGACATATAGCTATATGTCACTGTATAACAGTATGAATCTGTCCAACAATAACATCACATTCACAGCTGAACTGACAGGCAACCCGCGAGGAATGATTTACATGTATTAGGAAACACAGCTGTGTTTTTTATACTTAAAACACATTCGTCGAACATGGACATAACACTCTGGGGACAAGTTGCCAAGTAGTGTTAAAGTTTAGACTGAAACAAAATAGTTGGAAACTGTGACCCACATCCAATCAACTAAACGTCCACATGTTTATGTTTATGTGTGTGTGTGTGTGTGTGTGTGTGTGTGTGTGTGTGTGTGTGTGTGTGTGTGTAGTGTATGAACAAAGCCAGCAGCACACAGGTAAATATCAAAGTCTGATGATTGAGTTTAGAACCATGTGTAATTGATTTTCCGTGTGCTGAAGTCCTAGGGCTTTCGCAATGCCGCGTGCCAAAATTAGGTCAAGGTAGCTTGCGAGTTGCCAAGCAAACTATCAGAAAGACTAAAACAACCTCAGTTTGAAGTCCAAATGCACTGTAATCATCTACAAAGAAAAACATTAATATTTCAGTATTTACACCTCACAGTTTCACATATAATTCAATGTGTTCTTTGATGCTATTCATGAAATAGCAATTTCAAAGTGAAAACTGTTTCGAAGCAAATTCTGCACCAATTCTTTTCTATTAAACTGCATATGTGGAACTAATATGGCAAATGGCCTCTTAGCCCAGCTGTTTAATCTATCATTCTCTTGCTGTCTTTTGGCTCGTTGCTGCATATTTGTAAACTGTCCTCAAGGGGCAGCACTTGCATCCAGCCAGCGTGTCCGCATTGACCCCTAACATGCAATTTTCCCACCTCATGCATTATTGTTGTTGGATGAGACATATGTTACAGGGGAAAACAGTTTTCTTTATTGATATTTTCCCCCTTACCCTTTTTCTCTCTCTCTCGTCTTGTGAACACCGTGTGAATGCATTTACACACTAAATTATAAAATATCAAACAACACAGAACTTATTTTAAAGGAAGATAGCATATGCACACTTTTGAAGCAAAATGCTTCACAAGAAGTAAAACAATATAAGCATAAAACTAAAAAATATAATGAAGAAAAGCACTTTGTGGTTACTCTGATAGAAAACCTGTGTGAACTTGAGGAGAACTGACTTGGGTTAAAAGTTATTGTGCAAAAATGATGATTTTACATCTATTGTAAAGGCATAGGCATGCATCTTAAAATCTTTAAAGTATCAAAAATATCAGGTCAGTTTCCATGAAAAAAAATTGCATAAAATACTAATACGTAAAAGCATCAGTTCATTTAGCCAAAACCTTGTCCAAAAGACCTTATACCTCTGAAAAACACTGCATTTGATTTGTAAACCTACAGTAATTTGCATGTACATTAGTGATTTATGCATGTGTATTTATCTGTCTATTAATTATTGGTTGTAAATCAGATTAATGGATAACCCATCAGTCCTAGTGAATCTTTTATGGTCTACAAATGCCAGCACAACATTCACAGAGTGTTAACCATGCATTGATAAGAAAAAGTGGTAAATCACAGGATAACTTACTTGTCTAGTACAAAGTAGAGGTCAAAACCCCCATAGCAGGAGGATGCTGCTGTCCCTCTTTCCGGCACGAGTCCTGTATTTCCATTCGCAGTGTCCACCAATTTGACACAGAGCAAAACTGCTATCCTCCAAAGTTTGCACATGTTTGAGTCAATTGAAAGTCAGGACTACAGAAAAAATGCAAAAGCTACCATGAGAGAAAAAGTACAGTTCCACGGGGTCCTTGACAATCCGTAATCCGTGCAGCTGTTTTGTAGAGTTAATTTAGGGAAACCATTCTCCAAAAGACTTGATTTGTCTTGCTTTAACTGTCCTGCAGCAGCAGAGTGAGGGTTTTATAAAAAAGAAAAGGAAATGAAAATGTCTCTTGGTTGGAAAGAAGTTTCTAGAAGGCAAATGCACACATGTAATAGTGCACATGCACCCCAAAGTCTGACACACTTCTGTTAGCTGCCCCAGTTGCTGCTAGATTGATGGAGTGTGGGAGGGAGTGTGGTTGTGTGTGTTTATGTTTGAGTGTATGTGTATGTGTGTGTATGTGTCTTTGCCAGACAGTGCAAAATCATTGTCTCTCAGCCCCTTGACTCCAAAACAACTTTCCATCCTCTTTTTTTTCAAGCAATAAAGAAACCCAAAGAGTGATTAAGGTTGTTATGTTGCCATCTAGTGGTAGGAAATGATAGTAAAAATATTTGTTTATTGACAACACATATTAACAATTCCAACTTTTTTTTGTAAGGACCGACATATGATTTTGAAATTTTAAAAAATCTCATGTTTGTTGACTTGTTTTTTTGAATCTTTAGACAAAATAGGCTATATAGAAGAATAAATGCATTTGTTTGCATATGTGCATATATGAGACAATGTAGTATGATGGTGAGGGGAAAAAAACACCTCTATTTTTATTCAGAGCTCCAAACTGAGCAAAAATATGCTATTTTGTGCAGTAGCTAATGTTTCTCAGGGCAACACTTAAGATATATGTCGTCACTCTGTATAACCCAATTATATGATTTTTTAATGCTTAGTTATAAGTGTGCTTTGGTTTCAAAAATGCAATGCAATACAATCTGGTGATCATATTGAGATCAAAAGTTTATATACACCTTGCAGAATCTGCAAAATGTTAACCTAAATAAGTGGTATCATACAAAATGCATGTTAATTTTTTATTTAGTACTGACCTGAATAAGATATTTCAGATAAAAGATATTACATAAATGAAAATAATTGTTAAATTTATAAAAATGACCCTGTTCAAAAGTTTACACACACTTGATTCTTAATACTTTGTTGTTACATTTGATAATGTAATAATTAAATCTCTGTATCTGTCACAGTCACAGTTTTAATATTAAATGCGGTTAACAACATTGCCTGTCCAATTCATGTTGACCAATATTTTGCGTTCATTTTGTTATTCAAATTAAACACAAGATCCTGCCCATTACAACAGCAAATAATACAACGAAGATGGCTTCCTTTTCTTAATTCATGGCCTTCATTTACCAAGAACACCGCTTGTAGGAGAACAGGGAACTTTCTCAAACACTTCGAATGTGCATGTAGTGTAATCGTACTCCACTTGGCACTTTTCAGGATAATTAACAGGCCTCTGCATTCTACAGGAATGAAACAAAACAAAAGGAATTATTATGCATTTATCAGTACGGTATTCTATTACAAAATGACTTTTAATGGCCTTTGGTCCTAAAGCATTTTCAATAAGTGCTTTATTATTATTTATTTAATCAATTTATTTTTTACTCTAATTTAATATAAAATATAAGCTTCATATATCTTATAAATACTCCCCAAAATATTCCCATTTACCTCCATTGATTGTAACTGAGTTGGGTTGTATTGGTTGAGAAAATCAATGTTGATATCACTAAACAGTAAAAATGCAGTACTTACGCGTCACAGCACCTCATGGAATCAGCAGAACAATTACAGTCAAAACATTTACTGTTTCGCCAAACAGATCCAGTAGGATGCCATGTCTTATCTGTCGCGTCCTGGCAAAACTTATCTATAAAAGATCAGAGAAAGAAACAAAAATCTTGATTGGACATACTTTTTAGTAATGTAATAAAAGCGAAAGACAGTTTATGCATGTACCTGATTTGCGTTCCGCGTTGAAGCATCCAGCATTGACCAGAGAAAGGACAGTGCACAGAAACAAACCCAAAACCACTGACCTCTTCACAATCAACACATTGATCCAAAGTTAATAATCTATACATGTGCTAAGTGTTGCAATTAATGTATTGTTTATTAATAATTCCTTTATAGCTTGTACGGTAAAAATTTGTATTGTAGCAAGTAAAAAATATCACATGCAACTGACACACATTTAATGAATCCTGTAATTGTGAAAATTACCTAATGACAGTTTTTAAATCTACATATTAAACTAAGCATAAACAATACTATAAGAGAAGCTTACCATGTTTACGTCAACAGTGATTTAAATATATGAAACCAAAATCACAATGCCTGTATTTAACTGAACAGAGGAGGGTGGAGCAAAATGTTAATGATTTATTTGTCAAATGATTTTGAAAAAAACTGATTACATTATTATTATTAGTAGAAGTAGTTAAGTAGTAAGTAATAATTTCTTTTTGTGCTTTGGTAATGATTATTGAAACATTTTAATTGCAAAATAAGATAACACAAAAACCTGTTTATTGCATTGTAGTTACATTAAGGAAACTTTACACAAATAGCATATAGCTAATTGCAGTGTTTTATTGAACAGACATGCAACTCATTCTTCTCTACAAGCTAAGTGGAAATTTACTAATTCACTAAAAATCTTAGTAGTGTGCCAAGTAAATTGCTGTTTGGACTTTGATGTCAAAGCAAACAACAGCTCAGCAAATTCCAGTGTATTCAATTCATGTAAAAAAAATGTGTGTTAGGATGTTTTTTTAATACATTAAGTCTTTTAGTTAGGACACATTAAATGTATCTAAAGTGACAGTAAAGACATTTATGATGTTACATACTATTTCTTATGTAAGTTCTTTAGGTTATGTTGGAAAGTGTCACCTTCCAACCTTCCTCCTTCCAAGAGTTACATCCAATAACCACTGGGGTACCTCATGGTTCAGTATATGGCCCTCTTCAGTTATCAGTGTATTCATTTTGTAATTTTTTTGTTTATAAATGATAACACACAGCGGACACCCAGCACACTCACCACACTCAGTATGTCACTTTCATCTGGATGGATGGATGGTTGGATTGGTACTATTGTCAAATGTACAGTTATGGTCAGAATTTTTGCCTCCCCTTGGTAAATATGAGCAAAGAAGTCTGTGAAAACGTGTATTTTTTTTTTAGCCTTTTGAGCTTTCTTTCCAAAAAAAATCACAAAAATCAATTTTTTTTATTGAAATACGGAAAATGGTAGGGGAAATATGAAACAAATAATGAAATAAATGCTTGCACAAATATTGGCCCTGTTCTGTTCAACACATTTTCCAATTTCCTTTTGACAAGTTAACAGCTCTGAGTATCTCCTTTAATGCCTGATGAGGATGTACTGTAGTTTAGATACCTTTCCTTCATACAGAATCACTCCAGATCCTTCAGATTCCCAGCTCCATGTTGGTGGTTCTTTTTTTTTTCAGTTTACTCCACTCATTTTCTGTAGGGTTCAGTTCAGAGGACTGGGACAGCCATGGCAGAAGATTCATTTTGTGCCAGTGACCCATTTATTTGTTGATTCTGGTGTTTGTTTTGGATCAGTGTCTTAATAAATGGTCCAACCACTTCCCATTATAAGATTTCTAACAGGTACAATTAGAATATTTTCTCAATGTCCTCCCAAACAACATAGGTGTTGACTGATATTTTTTTAAGACTTTCTGACCCCTAACGATACTGTCACACCCCTGGACTTTGAGTTGGTTTCTCCCATCCATTCCCCCCCCGCTGTTTTCTGTTACTTGGTTTTTCCCATCATTGCCAACACCTGTGTTTGTCTATCACCCTGTCTATTTAATGTGTGTGCTTACAAACATGTCTTGTCGAACGTTAATGTTACCACTCCGTGTTCCTGTGTCTGCCTGTTTTCCTTTGGATTTATTAAATGTACGTCTTTTTATTACGTCGTTGTTCGTGTGTTCGTTGTTCGTGTGCTTCGTATTATGAAACTCGCTTCCATCAACGTCCGTCCAAGGAGGGGAAACGCCATGGTTGTACCACCTTTATCTTCCAGGATGGCAGGGATCTTAAGGACTACGTGGAGGAGTTTATTAGCATTTGTCATCTTGCTAGCTGCGATGACGTCTGCCTGATGGAGGGATTTTGGTGTGGACTGGATGAAGATCTCCGCTTCGTCATGCCCGAAGGTGAACCATGCTGGACCCTGACTCAATATATTAACATCCTACTGAGTGCATGGGGTTCAGAGCTCTGCCTTGACGAAGCGGAGGAGGATTACAACTCCGTCCAGTCAAACCACGCAGACGTCTCGCAGCACGACCCGGAACCCAGCCAATTACCACCCCGACCCGCGGAATATCAGCCAGAGCCCACCGCTGACGGAGAGCTACCGCCCGCCGCGACCAGCGTGCCATCGCAAGGAGGAGCGACAGAGCAGCTGATCGCCACGGAGCCAGAGTTGCACGAGGGCGTCAGACCAGGTGTGTGAGCCGGCTTCAGTGACCGTGACGGTGAAGTCAGTGGAGGTTGAGAATGCTACGGACAGCATTACCCACTGCACCACCACTGAGGGTGAGCTAAATAGGATTCTGGGACATTATTCTATGGACAATGCAATGGACATTTCTGTGATTGATATGGATGTTTCTGAGGAGGTTTGGACTGAACTCTCTATAATCTCTGAACTAGCTAACTGTTATAATTTCCCACCCACCCTCCCTCAGTTACATCAGTTTAATAACGATAATGCTTCAGCCATGCCACCACTGCCACCTGTCAGCCCATCTGCTCACCCTCAGCTCAACATCTGTGCAGTGGGTTCGCCGCAGGTCTGCCAGTCACCATCGGCGTCATGGCTGGAGGATTCCTCATCTCCGCCTCCAGCCTCAGAGTCCTGGACTCCGCCTCGGCCCTCCGAACCTGCGGCTCCACCCCGTCTCTCAGCTCCCTCGTCTCCACCGTCACCCATCAGTCCACCAGCTTCACCGCGCTCCATCGTCCTTCCGGCTCCGCCCCGGTCTGTCGTCATCCCACCTTCGCCTAAGGATTCTACTCCTCCGGCTACGCCTCGTCGCTCCATCCCACCGGCTCCGTGGAACTCCTCCACAGTGTTGGGTAAGTTACTTTAAAAAAGTAATTAATTACTAATTACTAATTACTTCATCAATGTTGTATTTAAAATACTTATCTAATTACTGTGTCTAAAAAGTAACTTAAATACTCAATAAGTAATTTAACTAAATACTTCTTAAAATCCCTATAAACCTTGAGTGGACAAAAAATAGAAATTAAACTCTTTAAATAATAGTTAATTAAATAAAACATGAGTCAAACATTAAATAGTTTAGCATTTTAGCTTTTTTAATAATCTATATTACATTCTATGAAAACATTCTATAATAATAAACTTTTTTGTAAGAAATGTAACCTTCTTTCGATAAGAAACACAATTCCAGAATAACAAAAAATATATATTATTCTTAAGAAACTTAAGAAAAGTTAAACATGACATGTATCAACCTGTAAACGTGAAACTTAATTTAAAACAATGAGTTCAATAAATGTTTTACTTTATTTAAACAAATCTAAAATGTTATTTAGAATTTCAAGGAGCTTTTATAATACTATCCAATATTTTAATATTTAAAACATTTGACCATTTTTGTAATCATGTCATGTGTTTCCACAAAGTGAACTGTAACCTTGCTCATTCAGACACTTTTCTGCGCTACCGAAGTAAAATCAAGTTTTGCCTGTTTAGCAGGAGTTGCCGCAGTTTTATCCGTCGAATATGAAGGATCACACAGAAGTGTTCGTCTATGCTGCCGTGTCAGGTGCTTGAGTACTCGTGCTATTGACAGCGCAGCGGCCGATAGTTTTTTCTCCCCAGGACATAGCTTACATATTACTGTAATGTTCTTGTCTGCTTGTTTCAGAAAACTGAAGTAATGGGCATATTTCCATTTCGCAAAACAGCCACTCGCTTCAGCCGAGTCCAACATCCCCTTTAAGAATACCATAGGAGTATGCAGCAAACTTGCGCGAAATCACGTGCACCTGCACTTCAACGATTTTAAAGCGGCAGAGTTTACTTTCACATTTAGAAGATTAATTAATCAAATTAAATAATGATATTCAGCGAGTTTAATTATTTTACAGTGTAACGCAAGTACATTAAACGTAACTGTAATTAAAATACTTAAAAATGAACAGTAATCAGTTACTCTACTTTTTCAGTGGAAAAGTATTTTAATTACAGTAACGCCACCCAACACTGCTCCTCCATCCCTCTGGCACAGCCTCAGTCCTCTGTCGCTCCGGTTCCGCTGCGGACCTCCGGATCTCCGCCTTGGTCACCAGAGCCTTGGGTTCCATCTTGGCCCTCCGGATCCTCGGTGTCGCCCGGGATCATCGGCTCTCCATCTCCGCCTCAGGCTCTACCACCACCTGCTCCGCCTCCGTCAGTCGGCCTCCGGGAGTCGTCAGCCTACTCTCCACCATGGCTCCTCCCTCCATCGGCTCCACCGTGGGGTTCCGTATTGACTGCGGTCTGGGTATCACTTTGCTCCTCCTGCTCCGGATCCCTCCTGTCTCCTCCTTGGCTTCTCCCTCTGTCATCACCTCCATGGATTATTCAGTCACCACCTTGGACTTCATCTTTTGCCCTCCTCCCGGGAGTCTGTCCTCCGCCCAAACCCCCTCCTAGAACATGGGACATGATCTGTTTTGTTGGTCGGCACGAGGACGCGCCTTTCTGGGAGGGGGGTGTAATGTCACACCCCTGGACTTTGAGTTGGTTTCTCCCATCCATTCCCCCCCGCTGTTTTCTGTTACTTGGTTTTTCCCATCATTGCCAACACCTGTGTTTGTCTATCACCCTGTCTATTTAATGTGTGTGCTTACAAACATGTCTAACATGTCGAACGTTAATGTTACCACTCCGTGTTCCTGTGTCTGCCTGTTTTCCTTTGGATTTATTAAATGTACGTCTTTTTATTATGTCGTTGTTCGTGTGTTCCTGCCTGATCATGACAGATATGCTGGAGCAAGGAAGATGAGGAGTTCGGAATACAATAACATTTATTTCAATAATCCAAAGGGAAACCAACAAGGAACAGGATGACATGTATAACAGCAGATGCCAGACACAGGGAAACACAGGGCATAAGTAATAGGGATTAAACAATGATAATGATTTCAACACAGGTGGAACTAATGGAACTTAAAGAAAACACGAAAAGGAAGACCAAAAATGGGCATGAGAAAACAAGGGAAAACCAGGACAAGGAGCACTCAGGAAACAACACGTGACATTACTCCCCCCTCTTGGAAACATATCCACCAGGGAGGGGGGGTTGGCGCCCTGGAGGCCGGTGCAGGGCAGACACAGGACAGAGACAAGGAGGAGACTCTCTAGGGTGAATCAGGGAGCTTGGGGAGCCATGGCAGAGCAGGCAGTTCAGGAGAACATGGCGGAGCAGGCAGTTCAGGAGAACATGGCGGATCAGGCTGTTCGGGAGCCATGGTGGATTAGGGAGCTTTGGGGGCATGGTGGAGCAAGGAGCAGGTAGCTCCCTCCCAATTTTTCTTGGGGGGAATCAGGGTTCTACTTGCCCAGAAGAGTTCAGAAGGAGCAGTCTCTGGAGGGTGCTCAGGAGGAGCAGGTTCTGGAGGGTGTTCTGGAGGATGCTCTGGGACCAGCAGAGACGAAGGAGACTCAGGAGAGCGAGATGAGACCAGCAGAGACGAAGTGGACTCAGGAGAGAGGATTGGGGCAGAGAACTCCAGAAGGAGCGCCATGTTCATAATGTTTATGAGGCCCGCGGGAGTGGGTTCTCGTGTGGCAGCCATCTTGGATAGGAACTCAGGCATGGCGGCCATCTTGGCCGGGAACTTTGGCTGACTTGAGCGCTGTGCAGCAGGCGGGCTTAAGCGAGCATCGCCCAGTGGGCTCGAGTCAGGGGCAGTTCCGGATCAGGGCTGGACAATCTCCAGACACCGGACGATACCTTCCCTCCAACTCAGTCAAGTGCTGTCTGGGAGGTTCACGTGGTGATGGTAATTGACCCTGATCCAGAACAGAGAATTGATGGTGGCGTCATCCAACACTGTAGCCGTGGCAAGGCAGCAGAATTTGCGGGCGTACTCCATGAATGGGAGATCTCTGCGGGCTAGGGCAGAGAATCGTGCGGTGACTTCCATGCTGCGGGGAAAAAACAGAGGAAAACAAAAGACTTCAAAAACAAGGGGGAAAAAAACGAGCTGAAGCTGAGCTTTGTTTTAAGTCTGCTGTTCTGTCATGATACAATGGAGCAAGGGAACGAGGTGACGAGGAGTTCTTCAGAATACAATAACATTTATTAACATAATCCAAAGAGAAACCAACAAGGAACAGGATGACATGTATAACAGCAGACGCCAGATAGAGGGAAACGCAGGGCTTAAGTAATAGGCAGTAAACGAGGATAATGATTGTAACACAGGTGGACCTAATGGAACTTAATGAACACAGGAAAAGGAAGACCAAAAATGGCCATTGGAAAACACAAGGGAAAACCAGCACAAGGAGTGCACAGGAAACAAAATGTGACAACCTCAAGAATCAACTATTTTCTGCAGCTCTCCAGCAGTGATCCTTGGATCTGTATCCTCCTCACCCTGCTTGAAGCCAATATAGATACACATTCTTTCTATTTCTATTTTGTGAAGTTCAATCAATTTCATGTTTGTAGTCACTCTGGTGTGCTAATAAAAAAATGTAGACATGAATGGGAATATAAATTGCAGTTATTTTGTAGTTAATCAAAATATTTTCTTAGGGTGCTAATGATTGTGACCATTGTGTATTGGAGAAAACATTCATTTTATAATATAACTTTCTCCCCTCTTTAAATTATTTTATTTAAATGAAATGATCAAAATTATAAACAATGCAGATTTATTAAAAAGCTTTTGTTCCTAATCATATTTACCAAGGAGGCTTATAATTGTATAATTAGAACTTTTTAAAAAGGGCAGTATTTACAAAACTAGCCTTTTATTAACAACCTGCTATTGTGTCTTTATTACGGTTTTCCATATGCCCTTTCAGATAACCACTGCTTAAAACACAAGATTATTATGATGTGTAATGAGAACATTTGATTTAATCATCAAAAAACATGCAAAACATTTCAACTGAGTAATTTTAATTGCAAACAAACATTGCACAATTTGTGTCAAATTATAAATGAAATGTAATGAAATTTAATGTATCCATACTGGCTTCTATACATGGACAAATGCTAAGCTTTTACAAATACAAATACAAATTTACAAATATAAGATGCAGAAGTCAATATAAGAAACACTTTATTAAAAATTTGTTGTTTTAGCGATAAAAGAAAGCATGTCTTAAATGCCAAACCTTTTTATAATCAAGATATTTAGATGTGTCATTAATGATTAGTATGCAGCAAAGTCCAATTTGGATCCAAAAACAGTTGATATTCATTTTAATCCAAATAAGTGCTAAGCTTTTATGCAGGTGGCTTTAATGCATAACAGAAGAAGCAGGCCACTTCTCAAATCTTAAAATGATGCACAATTAATTTAAACACAGTCAGTTATGTGTTTAGATGGATGTTATGTATAATGAATGCTGTCATGTATAAACAAACCTGCTTCAAAATTAAACAAATTGCTCATTACAATAGGCTACTCATGATGTTAAAAATTCAAAGCATGTGCAAACACTAGAAACTGTGAAAAATAATTGCCAATCATTAAAAAAAAAACAGTTACACATTTTATTTTATTTATTAAAACATTTATGTAATTTGGCTCACAAGTCTGTCTTTGATTTTAATTATATGATGTCTTTACATTGCTGTCTTGCCGGAAGCCAGTAGTTGCAAGATCATGCTTTCGAGTATCAACATATCTGCTGTTTCCAATGAACATGTCAACACAGAGTAATCTCAGACAACTTAATCCAGATATTTTAAATCTGCTCATTTATTTGAAGAACGAAATTAGTCAAAGATCAGGATTAAAAGGTCTGGCATCTGTCAAATCATTTGAAATTGTTTTCCAACAGCACTATGAGCACACTTAATGGTGGGGTCTTCTGGATAAAAGATGTCAAATGTGCATGTTTTTTGAAATCATACTTCATAACGCAGCCTTCAGTCTTGACACTCGCCCTGCCCATATAACAAAAAGCACATCACTTAAGAGGAAATGTCTGAACATATAAAACCTACAACATGCTATCCATAATCACAAAAAAAAAAGTTAAACTCATCCTTCAGTTTGTAAAACAAAAACTAAACATGTGTTAAAAATGCAGCACAATAAAGTGAAAACTTGCAGGCTAGCATGACCCAAGGTTTAAAGAAGATATATGAAGCTGTTTTCAAAGTTAATAGAACTAACATGAACTAACAATAAGCAATCCATTTGAAAAAGTATGCTTTAGCAAACATTTAAAAGGAATACTAACTACAGAAATAATATACTTTAAAAGAATATATTTAAGCGTGACCTAAAAATAATGTTTTATACTTTTTTATATTTATTATAATGTATGATAGTTTACATTTATATTAAATGCAGTTGGCTGAAATTCAGAGTGCCTTTTTGGTAATATGTAAGGGTGCCATTTGCCTCTGGGTGGCCAATGCCCAGAAATGAGTGCATGTAGTGAATTAGTGGGGTATGTTGGGAATGAGGAATGTGCTGGAGACCTTGTGGACACCCCGGCGAAGTGGCCTTGGAGGCATAGGATGAGATTAATGAACAGGGTTGAAGGCAAGATGGACTCAGGCTCTTCAGTGGTTTATTCTAGAGCACAAACTTGATAGCCAGGTGTTCTGTTGCCGTATTTGCAGTAGTTCTTCTATGCCCATGGCGAGAAGAAGAACTAGGGGTTGATGCATCCACTTCTACAATGAAGGGCTAACTGGAGTCAGGATGTACTAGCAGTGGTGTGCTGGTGATGGAGCGTTTTTCAGCTTTCAGGAACAGATAGAACTCTCTCAGGTGTTTCAGGAACTCCACAATGTGCTGGTAATGTTTGGCCATGCATCAGAAGTAGATGAGGATATTGTCAATTTAGATGAGCACAAACCAAAAACTCCTGGAGCACCTGCTGCATGAAGTCATGGAATATTTAGGGGGCACTGACAAGCCCACAGGGCATGACTAAATATTTATACTGGCCGGTGAGTGTCACAAAAGTCATCTTCCACTCGTCCCCTTCACATATCCAGATGAGGTTATAGGTACTATGGAGGTCCAACTTCGTTAACACGGTGGCACCACAGAGATATTTCAGGGCTTCTGGATTGAGGAGGCTATTGCAAATTCACAATGATTTTGTTGAGGGTACGTAATTGAGGCCACAAGCATTTGCCACAAAGAAGAAGCCTAAAGAAACAAGGCTGTAACCTTGTTCTAAAGCTTCCCCAATGTACTCTTTCATGGCCTTTTGCTCAAGAAGAGAAAGTGAGTAGATATTCACCTGTAATTAGATTGATGGCACAGTTGACTCTCGATAGAGGTAGAGCTCACATGTAGTGTCTGAAGAGGATGAGAGAGAGGATGTGTTACTTGAGGGAAACATTCATGCCAGTTTTACAGGAGATGACACGGTTAACACAACCCTAGGACTTCCGGTTTTGCCACCTTCTAAATGGCCGTGTTTTGAATCAGCTCCGTGATGGCAGACTCCAAATGAAACTGCTGAACGAATAAAACGGACGAAACACGAATAATATAATGAAAGACTGAGTCAAAGAAAAGAATGAAACAAGGTAAACGCAACAAAAAGGAGGAAACTAACATCGTCGCTTCTGAAAAAGACTCAACAGTGAGCGCGGATATGGCGGCTGAAATACTAACAGAGATGAGGGCCATGAGACAAGATGTTGCCGGTAAGCTAGAAAAAATAGACGCCTCTGTGAAAGAAGTGAAGGAAGCGGTTAAAAGTCTTGAGAACAGAATAGAAGAATCAGAGCATAGGATAGGCGCATCGGAAGAACGAGGGGACAGAACTGAACGATTGTTAGCGTACATGCTAACAAACCCTGCTGAAAAAACCAGCATATGCTGGTTAGGTATGTTTTGGTGCTGGGATGCTGGTTTTAGCTGGTATATGCTGGTCCTTTGCTGGTTTATGCTGGTCCCTTGCTGGTTTTTGCTGGTTTATGCTGGTCATGTTGCTGGTTAATGCTGGTCCTTTGCTGGTTTATGCTGGTCCTTGACCAGCAACATGACCAGCATAAACCAGCAAAGGACCAGCATAAACCAGCAAGGGACCAGCATAAACCAGCAAGGGACCAGCATAA
>NC_133375.1:5465326-5500538 GCF_049309525.1 Garra rufa | reverse complement strand
ATATAAGATGCAAAATTCAATACAAGAAACAAAATTCTATGTTCTATTAGCTTTTTTAAAAAAATGCTTTGTTTTTAGTGATAAAAGTCTTAGATGCAAAATCTTTCTTTTATATATTTAGCTGTGTTGTTAATAATTAGTATGCAGCATAGTTCAGGTTGGGTCCAAAAAACAGTTGAGATTTATTTTAATCAAAATAAGTTCACACTACTTCGTCATTTGGAAATTATTTTCCAACAGCACTATAGGCACAATTAGTGGTGGGGTCTGTAGGATGAAACACGTCAAATGTGCATGTTTTGTAATCATACTTCACAATGCAGCCTTTGGTCTTAGAAGCCACTCTGCCCATCCTATAACAAAAACCACATGACTTCAGAGGAAATGTCTTGACATATACTGTAAAACCTACAACATGCTGTTCATAATCACAGAAATAAACATAAATGTTTCTGAAAAATGTGTTTAAAATAAATAATACAAAGGGTGCCATGACCCCAGGTTAAAAAGAGATATGTGAAGCTGTTTTCAAAGTTAATGGAGGATGATGAACTAACAATCAACAACCCTTGAATAAGAAGAATACTTTAGTATACATTTAGTACTTATTACAGAAATAGATTATACTTCAGTGTGAACCATATAATGTTTTCAGACACTCAATGGCACATTATTTACAATTAAATGGCAATGTGTCATCGTTAAAATTTATAATTAAAGGGGTCATATGATGGGATTTCTTGTTTTCCTTTGTCTTTGAAGTGTTACAAGCTGTTTGTGCATAGATGAGATCTGTAAAGTTTCAAAGCTTAAAGTCTCAAAACCGAAGAGATATTAATTATAAAAGTTAGGACTCCCTAAAACGGCTCGTTCAAACACGCCCCCACTGGTCCGCGTCATGGGGTGAGTAGATAAGCGTAACACCGCCCATATGTATATGGAAAGAAAGAAAGCGTAAGTTTTACCGGATGTAGTAGTGTTGCTGACTATTGAGGACACAGCCAGAAATCAGTGGTAAAGTTATATTTACAACACTGTTCCGGAACAGTACAACAAAAATATTGGAGTGGGCGATGCACATTTCATGGAGGACTGTTTCCTGAACCTGGGAGAGCAGCTTACAATGCCAACAAAGGGTTAAGGCTATAAAGTGATATTTAAAGAATTCAGTACTGACTATTTAAACGAGAGTTTTGAGCAATGTAGAGTAGTGCTTGTTGTTTCTTGTTCTACGATCGCAAATGCAGACATGGTATTATGTTTATGCAGTTTATGCATAGTAGTATGTCCCCACTGGATGCAACAAATGCCTTGTTTATAATGGCTTTTATTGTTTCTGTGTCGTCGCACCGAGAAACGGCATCACAACATGATAGGGGCGTGACATTTCTGTCACACGCTCGAGGTATTCAGCCAATCACAACGCACTGGATAGCTGGCCAATCAGAGAACACCTTGGTTTCCATCAGTGTTGACTTTTATAAAAATCGAAGCGTTTCAGAAAGGCTGGGCAGAGTGGAGCAACAATAATTTACAGTATGTGGAAAATAATACTTTTTTAACCTTAATCTACATAAACACATTGCATTACAACAAATACACAAAATAATTCTCTTTTTAGCAACATCATATGACCCCTTTAATGCAATTAGCTATACTTCGGAGTGCTTAGGACTTATATATAATTTCAGAATTTCTTGTTTTATCTTGAAATACACTTATACATGTAAATGTACTGAATAGCATTTATTGTAAACTAAAATTTATTTTAGAATGTCATGTATTTATGTTAAATATATATGTAAAAGCATGACAAAAAATTAAAACATAATGACTTAAAATGTAATTTAGGTAAGACAAAAAAACTAAAGGACAAGATGAAATTAATAATGCAATTTAAGATGAGTTTATTTGATTTTCTAAAGTTTCAGCAGCAGTTAGGATGTTAAATGTCTTACATGTCACAGCACTCCATTCTGTCAGAAGAGCAGGTACATCTGAGACATTCGCCGTTTGTCCAAGTACTTCCCACTGGATGCTTGGAGTTACCATAGACACACTGTTTTGCTCCTGTTTAAATTAAATCAAAATAGAAGTTGTTTAGAAGACATACAGTGTTTATTTACCTAATAGTGTTCATACACCATCCTTTAAATATGTATAACTGAATATTTTCTATTCTTGAGATGATTCAAATGCAAATATAGTCAGAACGTTAGATAAACAGTTTCCATTACACATTATTTTTGATTATTTTGAACCTTTTTTATGCAAAAAAAAAAAACTAAGCCATGAGTAACTTATCATGCTCTGATGAAATCTGCACTATACATAACAACAACAAAAATAGTAAGAGCGTATTTTGACTTCATGTGGACTTGTCAAGAAAGAATTGAAAATATTATGGGGTTTTTTACCTAGTTCCAGAAGGGCAGTGAAGCAGGCAGAATCGCTTAAACAGACAAAGACACAAAATACCCCAAAAAGAGCCAAAGATTTCTGTAAAGAGAAACTAGAAGCTTATTATAAAACATAGTATACAACAATGTTAATATATAAATTCTATATTAATCAGTATCAGTATTAAACCTACCATTTTTGCAAGTTTAGCACAGATGCTGGTCTGATGAAATGCATAGGTCTTTTTAAGTAAAACAGAAAAGGGGTGGAACATCTCTCTGGACAAATATTTCAACACACATCTGCACTGATCCTCAACTTTGATTACTGAATTTAGACACTGGACCTTTGCACTTTTGTGCAGCAAATATTTTGATCATTTCTGAAAAGTATACTGTAACAAAGCACATAGAAATCCTTTGCAAACTATTAGTGTATACTTAATTCTCAGTTTATAAATTGTAATAATTTATAATTAATAGACATGACCAATTGTACTCATTGAGAGATTTTTTTGTGAAGACAGAATATCTGATCATTTTATTGTAGTCATACATTACATACAGTTTGTCTTTTTTAAAATATGTAAGGATGCAATTGGCCTCTGGGTGGTCAGTGCCCAGAGATGAGTGCATGGAGTGAATTAGTAGGGTACGTTGGGAAAGAGGGATGTGCTGGAGACCTTGTGGACACCCGGCGGAGTGGTCTTGGAGGCTTTGGATGAGATTTATGAATGGGGTAGAAGGCAAGATGGACTCTTCAGTAGTTTCTTCAAGAGCACAAATTTGATAGCCAGGTGTTCTGTTGCCATAGTTGTAGTAGTTCTTCTATGTCTGTGGTGATTTGTTTGAAGAAGAACCCTAGGGGTTGATGCATCCACTTCTAAAATGAATGGCTTGCTGGAGTCAAGTTGCACTAGCAGTGGTGTGCTGGTGATGGTGGCCTTGTGCTTCTTGACTTGTTTTTGAGCAGACTTGCCTTTGTGGCCAAGTGGAGAAAATTAACAAAACTTAATGTTAAGCATAAATGGGTTGTGGCTCCTTTAAGAGGTGGTGTTGCGACACTTGCTTTGCGGTGCTCCAGCATGTAACCATTGTGTACCAATATCAGTATGACGGGAGCAGTGAACGCGACTAATGCTCCGGGTTATGCACCACTAATCTGAATTGGGCAAGGTAAATGTACATCTTTTCGTAGAAGTTGTGAATGAATCTCCTTAAGTATGTACGAGAGCATAGTATGCTAATAAGGAATGTTTCCTAGATTGTCTTTTACGGACGTTTATGGTTTGCATGTGTGAGGTGGATCAGGCTTGACCACGTTTTGAACACGTGCAAAGACGGGGTATGTACAAAGAATGTTAATGCATTTTGTCAATTTAAAGCCCAGTGTATTTTCCAGTTTAAAGTGATTGAAGTATGCATGTTAAAAAACGTTATGAGTGTTCCTAAAACATTTAATACTCTTATAAAATTGTTGGAATGTACTTAACAAATTGTTTCTTCATACTTGACATGTAATTTCATGAAAACTGTCTAATGGTAGGCTAATTTATTGTTGTCATTTTATTCAAATATTAGCCTCTACCGTATTTCATTTGTATTTTATTTTACTACATTTAATTTCACTGTAATTAATCTCAGAAAGGCTGAGTTTCCCTGTAATTGAGCCTTGAAATTCTTAATGGTGGTGAATATTCCTGGACTGTTTCTGGGATTTTTTTGAATTCGCTTTTGATCTTTTGATTTTTGTCAAACAACCACAACAGAGACATAAGTCATTTATTTGTTTTTTATCAAACCTTTTTATATTATCTAATTCTCCCATCGATCGCTGTTCTTCCCAAAAACAGCTGTCAGAATAAAGCCCTCTGAAGGTGATTTTTTTGTATCGTGTGCTGCTTTCTTACAACCTAAAGGCCACATTTTTGGTACCAGGAGTGGGGCATCTGACTGTTGGGAGTCTATAGGTCATTTTATTTTTATTAATTTTGAAATACGGTAGAGGTGAAGATAGGTGCTTTTGGAGCACGAAGTGGAGGCTAACTTCCTGTGTGCAGTTGTCCAGTGAACAGACGTCGGCCGGCTGGAGGTGACGTGGTGCGGTGACGGTACTGCAAGGTGAAAGGAAGAAGAGTGCCTTATCCACTGAGGTCTACAGCGTGCTTTCCAAGGAGACACCTATCAAGAGACTGTCTAAAAGGGAAGATGGAAGTACCCTGTTAGCAACTGAGAACATATCCTTTGACTTTCGAATAATTACGAACTGATTGAGAGACTATTTTTGACCAAAGCCATTTTTCCATTTTGTTAAAAAGAAAATTGTGTGTGCTTCAAAAATGTCACAATCAGATGAGGCTCCAGTTTTACCAGGTGATGAGTATGATGATGCACATGGTGAAAGTAGTGAAAGGCTTGACATGCACACCCAAATTCAAGAACTTAATAGAAAACATGAGGAAACAATGGCAGCAATTGCTAACTTGAGCAGAGAGCCAACCAGGTCTTATATTTATGTACCGAGGGAACGTCACATACAACCATTTAGTGGTGATTTTAACAAAGATGGGAGATATGTTGACGAGTTTATTGAAGAAGTAGAGAGGGTGATGCATGCGAGACAGACTGCCGAGGACCAGTTAGACTTTGTCCTCTCACTTCTAAAAGGGGCAGCTTTAGAGGAGGTCCGTTTACGAATGGGAAATGATTCAAAACATCCTTCTGAAATTTTTGAATTTCTGAGAGCAGCTTTCAGAGAAAAGCGCAGTGTATCTCAGTTATTACAAACCTTCTACAGCCGTAAACAAATCGAAGGGGAGGATGTTCGTGCCTACTCCCATGCACTGTCCCAGATTCTGAGTGCAATCCAGAAACAATCACCAAATGCAGTGACAAATGTGAGCATGGCAATTCGAGACCAATTCATTGAGGGTGTTAGAGACGCTTGCCTCAGGAGAGACCTTCGGAAGCTGGTTAGAGACAAACCAGAGTCAACACTTATTGAAGTGCGAGATGAAGCCCTCATGTGGTCTTTAGAAGATCCCAGGCCTCGTCTCCCAAAAGTAGTCAGCAATCGAAGTGTTGTGTCGGAGACAGCTGAAGCCCAGTATGCTGCTGTCGCACCTGAAACAAAAACAGTTAGTCTTGAAGATGTTTTAAAAATTGTAGCGGAACAAGGGAGAGCTATAGGAGAGCTAACCCAAGCTGTGGAGAAACTTACCACACAGTGCACCAAGTCAGAGCCTGTAATCCAAAGCAAACCAAAGGTGCAGCCAAGGTTTACAGATGATGGCCAGCCAATTTGTTTCCGATGTAATGGTGTAGGACACATTGCTAAGAGGTGCGTAAGGAGAAACAAACAGACTGTCACAGAGCAAGCTACTGGCTCGGCACCTCAGGGAAACACTCGCCCTCGGTTGCTGTGAGCCAGGCAATGCGAGGGGAGTCCTTTGGCTCAACTAGTGCAGATTCTAGTCGTGATAGACTACTTGAGCGTGCTGTGGGAAAATGTCCTGTGGCTAATCTCAAAATAAATGGAGTGAGTGCCGCTTGTCTGCTGGATACAGGAAGCCAAGTCAGCACTATTTCTGAGAGTTTCTTTAGGGAACACCTGTTTGGTGAGGATAAAGACATACTTTCTA
The DNA here is from genome assembly GCF_049309525.1 of Garra rufa. Classification (NCBI taxonomy): domain Eukaryota; kingdom Metazoa; phylum Chordata; class Actinopteri; order Cypriniformes; family Cyprinidae; genus Garra; species Garra rufa. The sequence continues at coordinate 5,494,498 of NC_133375.1, read as the reverse complement.
CAGTAGGCTGGCTGAAGATAACTGCAGCCAACGGGTTGGACATACCTTATCTTGGTTACCTTGAGTTGGAAGTTGAAACCATGGGTATTATCCTTCCTGAATGCGGCTTCCTTGTACTCAGAGACACACCAAACTCTTCTCTTGTTCCAGCGCTAATTGGCATGAATATTATTGGCAGATGCAGACAACTGGTACATGCAGAGTTTGACACCACCCTTGGTGGGAAATTGCAGTCTAATTTGAGGGAGGCATTTCAACAGTTGCATCATGCCAGTAGCCAAGAGACGAGGACAGCAGTTCGTTTAGCCGGCAAAGATATGGTACACATACCTGCTTCTTCAGTTGCAACGGTGATGGCTAAAGACACGATGCATATGTTACGTGATGGCTCATTTGACTGCCTGCTAGAACCCCTGAATGTAACGTTGCCAGGTGGATTGATTGTTGTTCCCTGCCTGGTGGCCGCAGGGAAACCGTTGTTTTCTGTGCAGGTGGTAAATCTTTCCCCTGAGGACATCTGGTTGCGAGCCCGAACCAGGCTTGGGACTCTAACCCCGGTTGAGAGTCTAAAATTAAATGAGACATGTGAGGTTAAGTTCCAGCGGATTTCAGCTGATATTGAGGAGATCACCGTTAACACCAAAAACGAGCAGGTATTGGGGAAGAGCTCAAAGGAGTTCCTCAGCAAGCTCAATATCGGTGGTACCCTTGAGCAACAAGCAGAGCTGAGTGATTTGTTAATGCAGTTTTCTGATGTGTTCGCTCTTGAAGATGAAGACCTTGGTTTCACGGAAAAGGTGCAACATGAGATCCATGTAACTGATGATATACCTGTGACACTACCTTACCGCCGTATTCCACCCACTCAGTACAAGGAAGTTAGAGAACACATCACTAAGCTTCTTAAGAAAGGAGTGATCCAGGAAAGCACTAGTGCTTATGCTTCACCTATTGTACTAGTGAGGAAAACAGATGGCAGCCTCAGGCTGTGTTTTGATTATAGACAGCTCAACTCCAAGACGCAACGAGATGCGTTCCCTTTACCTAGGATCGATGAGAGTTTTGACGCACTTCAGGGAGCAACATTCTTCTCTTCAATTGACCTGGCAAGTGGATATCATCAGGTTGCCGTTCACGAGCGTGACAGACATAAGACGGCCTTTACAACTCCATTTGGGATCTTTGAGTACTGTCGTATGCCTTTTGGGGTTTGTAACGGACCATCTACATTTCAACGTCTTATGCAGGCTACAATGGGTGATCTAATTTTTCAAATCATGCTAGTGTATCTGGATGACATTCTTGTATATGCACCCACTTTCCCAGAGCACTTGCAGAGGTTGGAAATAGTCTTTAAGAGGCTAAAGGAAGCAGGTCTCAAGGTCAAACCTGAGAAGTGCCACTTTCTGCAGCAAAAAGTTATCTTCTTAGGTCATCAAGTCTCAGCTCAAGGAATTGCTACAGATCCTGGAAAAATTGAGGCAGTAAAGGAATGGAAAGTCCCCAAAACAGTAAGGGAACTGCGCTCGTTCTTAGGGTTCTGTAGCTATTACAGAAAGTTCATAGAGGGTTTTTCTAGAATTGCTGGGCCCCTTCATGATTTAGTGAATCTGTGTATTACCCAGTTTGGCCAAGGTAAGAAAGATTTTGGTGCTTTGTGGTCCTCTGAGTGCCAATCAGCATTTGAGCAACTGAAAGAGAAACTTACCTCCGCGCCTGTATTAGGATATGCAGATTTTAATCTCCCATTCATCTTGGAGACTGATGCGAGCCATGAAGGCCTGGGGGCAATACTGTATCAACAGCAGGGTGGTTGTAAAAGGGTTATTGCGTTTGCTAGTAGAAGGCTTCGGAAAGCAGAGCGAAATGACCGTTACTATAGCAGTATGAAACTTGAGCTGCTGGCCCTCAAATGGGCTGTGTCAGAAAAGTTTCGGGGTTATCTGTTAGGATCTAAGTTTGTGGTTATCACAGATAACAACCCTCTATGCCATCTTAAAACAGCCAAACTCGGTGCAGTTGAGCAAAGGTGGGTTGCTCAGTTATCTGTGTTTGACTTTGATGTTAAATACCGCCCAGGCCGACATAATACAGCTGCTGATGCCCTCTCTAGGCAGCCGCTAGCAGGGGAGCCTGCTATTCCAGACGAGTATGATGACTGTGTTGCCATTTGCAACATAATCAGGAGAGGGACAGTCCTGGAGCCTGGCTTGGTAATTGCGAGCGAAAGGTGTTATAGAGTCAGACAGATTCGTGCCTTGGAATGTGGTGAGGAGGTGGACAGTGACAAACAAGGAAGCACACATACCCTGCCAGGCTACACGACGGCAGAGCTTGCAGATTTCCAGAAGAACGATCCTATCATCAGTTCTTTCAGACCCTTTTGGGAAAATATGAAAAAACCTTCCCATTGTGAAAGAACTCATCTATCAAAGTCCACGTTATCTCTAATAAAGCAGTGGAAAAACATTTGTGAACGGAATGGTTTACTTTATCGCGTTGTGACTGATCCACGTCATGGTGAGTGTGCACAGCTGCTCTTACCTGCATGTCTAAAGGAACCTGTTCTCGAAAGTGTGCACGAAAATATGGGACATCAGGGGATTGAGCGCACAATCAGCTTGTTGAGGAAACGTTGCTTCTGGGTCGGCATGTATAATGATGTGGATCAATGGATCAAAAAGTGTCAGAGGTGTGTTTTAACTAAGATGCCACAGCCAAGAATCCATGCCCCTATGAAGCCATTTCTAGCGTCAAGACCCCTTGAAGTAGTGGCAGTTGATTTTACTGTGCTTGAACCATCATCCGATGGCCGATGGCTGTTAATCATAACAGATGTTTTCACCAAATTCACGCAGGCCTTTCCAACCAAGGATCAGAGGGCTGACACAACTGCCAAAATCTTGTTAAAGGAATGGTTCATGAAATACGGTGTACCTGAAAGATTGCATTCTGATCAAGGAAGGAATTTTGAGAGCGACGTTATTGCTGAGTTGTGTAAAATGTATGGTGTGAAGAAAACCCGCACTACACCCTACCGGCCTCAGGGTAACGCTCAGTGTGAGCGCTTTAATCAAACGCTCCATGATCTGCTGCGCACACTTCCCCCTGAAAAGAAGAGGCGGTGGCCAGAACACCTAGCAGAGTTGCTGTATGCCTACAATGTCACGCCACATGCAACCACCGGATACTCACCATATTACTTACTGTTTGGAGTCCATCCACACCTTCCAGTTGATGCCCTGCTGGGTTACGAGCAACCTGCAGACAGAAAGCAAGACTGGTTAGTGATTCATCAGGAGAGGTTGAGAGAGGCTCATGAACAAGCAAGAAAATATGCCGAGCACAAGGCTGCTGAGAGGTTGGCCCCGTTGAATGACAAGGTCTATTGTCCCATGATTAATGTTGGTCAACAGGTGTATCTACGTCACCGACCTTTGGGTAGAAAAAAGATACAGGATTCATGGGGTCCAACTGTTTACAAGGTCATAGATGTGCAAGGTACTACGTATACCGTTGAGCCCCTTGAGGGTGGTCCTATCAAGAGACTTCACAGAGTTGACTTACTGCCCTGTGTCACTTCTCTTCCTGAGCCAGTATCCACTGAAGACCATCCTCCTAAAATACAAGAGGAAAGAAAAGATACATCTGAGCCAGTTGAAGTGCAGTCTGATCCTGATTTTGTGGTACTGGAAGAAGTCACTTACCCTAGTCTGCAAGAGACGAACCAGGTCGGAATCCCTTCGGCAGATATTGACGGGCTTGTAGATCAGTCTGAATTAATTTTGGATAATACTGAACCCAAGCAAGTTGTGCCTGATGTCAGTCCTGCCCTCAGAGTGGAAGAACCCGTGCTGAAGAAGCCAGTACCAACCCCTAGGAGAACCAAAAGGGCTAATGCAGGTGTGCACTCAAACCCTTTTAATGAACAGAAGTCCGCATGTAATGCAGTTTCACTCAGCCCTAAAGTCTTTTCACAAGTGTTGACAAGTCTGGGAAGTGTGTTCTTTAGGGAGGCCGTTAAAGAAGTGAAAAATATGTATTAGGTCATTGAGGGCAATGACATTTAGCAGGGGAGAATGTGGCCAAGTGGAGAAAATTAACAAAACTTAATGTTAAGCATAAATGGGTTGTGGCTCCTTTAAGAGGCGGTGTTGCGACACTTGCTTTGCGGTGCTCCAGCATGTAACCATTGTGTACCAATATCAGTATGACGGGAGCAGTGAACGCGACTAATGCTCCGGGTTATGCACCACTAATCTGAATTGGGCAAGGTAAATGTACATCTTTTCGTAGAAGTTGTGAATGAATCTCCTTAAATATGTACGAGAGCATAGTATGCTAATAAGGAATGTTTCCTAGATTGTCTTTTACGGACGTTTATGGTTTGCATGTGTGAGGTGGATCAGGCTTGACCACGTTTTGAACACGTGCAAAGACGGGGTATGTACAAAGAATGTTAATGCATTTTGTCAATTTAAAGCCCAGTGTATTTTCCAGTTTAAAGTGATTGAAGTATGCATGTTAAAAAACGTTATGAGTGTTCCTAAAACATTTAATACTCTTATAAAATTGTTGGAATGTACTTAACAAATTGTTTCTTCATACTTGACATGTAATTTCATGAAAACTGTCTAATGGTAGGCTAATTTATTGTTGTCATTTTATTCAAATATTAGCCTCTACCGTATTTCATTTATATTTTATTTTACTACATGTAATTTCACTGTAATTAATCTCAGAAAGGCTGAGTTTCCCTGTAATTGAGCCTTGAAATTCTTAATGGTGGTGAATATTCCTGGACTGTTTCTGGGATTTTTTTGAATTCGCTTTTGATCTTTTGATTCTTGTCAAACAACCACAACAGAGACATAAGTCATTTATTTGTTTTTTATCAAACCTTTTTATATTATCTAATTCTCCCATCGATCGCTGTTCTTCCCAAAAACAGCTGTCAGAATAAAGCCCTCTGAAGGTGATTTTTTTGTATCGTGTGCTGCTTTCTTACAACCTAAAGGCCACACCTTCATGGCCTTCTGCTCGGCCACTTCTGGACTTTGCCAGTTTTACAGGAGAAGACAGGGTTGTGTTGCCAAGCCATGAGCACCCTGGGATCACATCAGAGGTGGAATACTCTAGAACCAGGAGATGGGTCTGTTTGGTGTGGACCTGGCCAACGCGAATTTGCACAGATCCTGCCAGGAACCAGGAACATGTGTTGGATTAGACGTATAAGAGGCAGTAATGTAACAACTGTGGTGAGTGGACTTGAATGGTTAGTTCACCCAAAAATGAAAATTTGAATAGTCAATGTGACATCAGTGGTTCAATCGTAATTTTATGTAGTTACGAGAATACTGTTTGTGGCAGAAAAAAAAGTAATAACATTATAATTCAACAGTTCTTCTCCTCTGGATCAGCCTAGCACTATTTTGTAGAGTGTCACAATGCATGCACATTCATTCCTCCAAGTGTAAATAAAACGTGACGCATGAATGTTCTACATCAACAGCCTGCATTGTTTACATGCTAGGAAAGTGCACACATGCACACATTGAACCACTGATGTCTCATGGACTATTTTGCCAATGTTCTTAACCATTTAAATTAGACAGAGTCCTTGGATCAGCTTCATCTGCCACTCAGCTGAAGTTAATCGAGTGTTATCCTGAAGCATTGTCAGACCCTGGAGCCAGTTGTTTAATCTGGATCAGAATTATCTGGAAATCCCATGTTTTGCTATCCAGGATCAGGTAACTCATTTTACTTCTGTGTTTTTCAAAACAAAATTGGATTTGATCACCCTAAATTCAGATCTGATCCAGATTCTGTTTTGAATTCTTGTTCCCCTTCAGTCGTTTCACTACGACGTTACATATGGGAACTCGCCTGAGAGACCAATCATCTCTGAGCCTTATTCAAAAGGCCAATGAACATTGGCGAGTGGTATTTGCATGCCAAGCCACTCCCCCATACATATGGGTATATAAGATGGCATCATGCACCACTCATTCAGATTTTTGCTTCGGAGCCTCTCTACTCGAGCCCTCTAAAAGCAAACCTGTTCCTGGGAGTTGTTAGTCTCTCCCCGCTTTTCTAAAAGAGTGTTTGGCAGCCGCCAGCGGGATCTTGCAGGTGGCCGTTTTCACGACTACAAGAATCCTTCTGCATTTCCAGCGAGCAGCCCCATTGAGTGCACAGTAGTGCCACGGTTCCTCCCTGGGCAGACCGGGATTAAAAGAGTGAATTTCTCACAGCTGTCGAAGATATCTTCCCGGTATGTCTTTCCGGCCGTGCGCTTCTGGGTGTGGAAATTACCTCACCTCTCTGGACGGACATGAACGCTGCCTCACATGTCTGGGCCGAGAACATGCTGAGGCGGCGTTCACGGATGGTTCGTGTGTTCATTGCGAATGCATGACCATGATCACCCTGAATACACCTACAGCTCCGTCCCCCGGTGTGGCTCATGATGCCAGATTGGTGGCCCGACGCAGAGCTGGCCGCAGGAGAGCAGCATGCCCACGTCTCAGGGACCGGCTAAAAACACCCGCAGGAAAGCTGCGAAACGTCCCTGACGCGGGCAACCCAGAGGTGATGGAGATTGCTCTTCGGGGGACGATGACATCAATGCCCCCGCTCCCGGGGGACCCACAACTTCACAGAAAGAGCCAATTTCCTCACCTCTGAGGCCTCGGCCCCGAGCTCCCTTCTCGAGCAGCACTCAGCTCCCTCGGAACTGGACTCGGAGCCTGATATCGCCAGCGCGGGAGCCAGGGAAGAAGGTAAGCACGGCTTATGGCAGTCAGACTTTTCTACAGGACGTTCTTCCATCTGGGATCAGTCCCCTTCCCCCCCAGGCTGCCCCACCGCGGCTTCAGCTTCCCAGCCCCTCGCAGTGGTTGATACGGACGGTACGTCTCGGCTATGCGATTCAGTTCGCCAGGCGTCCGCCCAGGTACAGAGGCGTTCTATCCACTATTGTCCATTCGAACACGCATGCCACTGTCCTGCGTGTGGAGGTTGCAGTCCTACTGGCGAAGGATGAAATTGAGCCTGTCCCTCCAACTGAGATGAAGTCAGGGTTCTACAGTCCCTACTTCAGCGTGCCCAAAAAGAGCGTTGGGTTAAGACCCATCCTGGATCTCCGTGCCCTGAATTGGTCCCTTCTCAGGCTGTCGTTCAAGATGCACACGGCGAAGGGCATGCATTCATCCCCAGGATATTTTTGGAACCTTCAACCTGAAGGACGCGTACTTTCACGTCTCAATTCTCCCTCGACACAGGCCCTTTCTAGGGGTTTGCTTTTGAGGGTCGAGTGTATCAGTACAAAGTGCTTCTATTTGGCCTGTCCCTCTCTCCCTGCGTCTTCACGGAAGTCACGGAAGCTGCCCTGTCCCCTTTTTGGCAGACGGGCATTTGCATTCTCAACTATCTCAACGACTGGCTTCTCATAGCTCACTTGCGAGATCTGTTGTGCGAACAGAGGGACCTGGTGCCCCAGCACCTCAGCCATCTGGGCCTTCAGGGCAACCGAGAGAAGAGCAAACTCTCCCCAGTGCAGAGGATCTCTTTTCTCGGTGTGGAGCTGGACTCTGTCAATATGACAGCCCGCCTCACCAACGAGCGCGCGCAGTCAGTGCTGAAGTGTCTGAAATCATTCAGACACAAGACAGAGGTTTCTCTCAACACATTTCAGAGGCACTTGGGGCATATGGCAGCTGCAGCCGCGGTGACGCCGCTGGCTTGTTTCATATGAGACCGCTTCAGCGCTGGTTACACGACTGAGTCCCGAGATAGGCATGGCACCGTGGCACACTCCGGATTGGCGTTTCCCCGCAGTTTCGCTGCCTATTCAGCCCGTGGTCAGACCCTGCCTTCCTACGGGCCGGAGTTCCCCTGGGTCAGGTGTCCAGGCATGTCGTGGTCTACACGGATGCCTCCACTATGGGTTGGGGTGCCGTGTGCAACGGGCAAACAACTCGCCTGCCATCTGCTCCTATGGAGTCAGACGTGGATGAAATCGATACGTGCCATTCACATACCAGGGGAACTCAATCGTGCAGCCGACCAGCTCTCACGGCAGTCCACCCACCCTGGAGAATGGCGACTCCACCCCGAGACAGTCCAGCTGATTTGGAGCCATTTCAGCAAGGCACAGATAGGTCTGTTTACCTCCCCCGAATCCTCCCACTGACAGCTGTTTTACTCCCTCAGCGAGGCTCCCCTCGGCAGGGACGCACTGGCACACAGCTGGCCTCCGGGGCCCAAGTACGTGCAAGATCAGGGAGGACGAGGAGCAGGTTCTGCTGGCTGCGCCATACTGGCCCACCCGGACCTGGTTCCCAGAACTCATTTCCCTCACGGCAGCCCCTCCCTGGAAGATCCCCTTGAGGAAAGACCTTCTTTCTCAGGGGATGGGCACAATTTGGCACCCGCGCCCCGACCTATGGAACCTGCATGTCTGGCTCCTGGACGGGATGCGTCAGACCTCTCTGGCCTTCCACAGGCTGTGATAGAAACTATCACTCAGTCCAGAGCTCCCTCTACTAGGCAGGCTTATACACTGAGGTGGGCTCTGTTCGTCGACTGGTGCTCCTCTCGAGCAGAGGACCCACAGAGATATCCGATTGCAGTAGTGCTTTCCTTCCTGCAAGAGAAGTTGGAGCGCAGGCTGTCCCCTTCGACTCTCAAAGTGTACGTTGCTGCCGTCGCAGCGTATCACGATGCAGTGGATGGAACATCCCTTGGTAAGCACCAACTGGTCGTGAGGTTCCTTAGAGGTGCGAGAAGGATTAATCCTTCCAGACCGCACCTCACAACCTCTTGGGATCTCTCCGTCGCCCTTCAGGGCCTGCGGGAAGCCCCATTTGAGCCACTCGCGTCAGTCAAACTAAAATTTCTGTCACTTAAGACAGTGCTCCTGACCGCGCTGCCTCCATCAAGAGAGTAGGGGACCTACAAGCCTTCTCTGACGATGAAATGTGCCTAGAGTTCGGGCCCGACGATTCTCACGTCATCCTGAGACCCCGGCCCGGGTATGTGCCCATGTTCCCACCACGCCTTTCCGCGATCAGGTGGTGAACCTGCAAGCTCTGCCCCTGGAGGAGGCAGACCCAGCTTCTGCACTGCTGTGTCCAGTCCGTGCTTTGCGTTTATACGTAGACTGCACTCGGCACTTCAGACGCACCGAGCAACTCTTTGTCTGCTTTGGAGGTCAGCAGAAAGGGAATGCTGTCTCCAAACAGAGGTTGGCTCATTGGGTGGTAGATGCCATCTCCCTGTCATACCAAAACCAGGGAGAGCCATTCCCTTTAGGTGTTCGTGCCCACTCCACACGGAGTGTTGCCTCATCCTATGCGTTGGCTCATGGCACCTCACTAGCAGATATCTGTAGAGCTACGGGCTGGGCGACACCTAATACCTTCGCCAGGTTTTAAAACTTTGCGTAGAGGCCGTATCCTCCCGTGTCTTAACATAGACTTCAGGTGAGCGGGAGAACAGCTGGTGTCAGCTTGCTGCGCCATTCCCACGGGATCCGTGCGCTATTTTCCCAGAATGTTCCCTCCGGTGAACCCTGGGTCCTCCATGCCCCGCAGTCAGGCCTAGATGCGGAGTAGTCCCTGACTGTGCCTCTGCCGGGTCTCCTTCGCCCCACAGGTTGTGGCTACATGTCTCAGTATTTTTCCAGCGGTCAGCCAGAAGGCCACTGTTTCCCTCGTATATCCCAAAATTATTACGGATATATGTGACCCTGGACCACAAAACCAGTCTTAAGTCGCTGGGGTATATTTGTAGCAATAGCCAAAAATACATTGCATGGGTCAAAATTTTTGATTTTTCTTTTATGCCAAAAATCATTAAGAAATTAAGTAAAGTTCATGTTCCATGAAGATTTTTTGTAAAATTCCTACTGTAAACATATCAAAATGTAATTTTTGATTTGTAATATGCATTGTTAAGAACCTAATTTGGACAACTTTAAAGGTGATTTTCTCAGTCTTTTTGATTTTTTTGCATCCTCAGATTTCTGATTTCAAATAGATGTATCTCGGCCAAATATTGTCCTATCCTAACAAACCATACATCAATAGAAAGCTTATTTATTGACCTTTCATGTGATGTATAAATCTCAGTTTTGTCAAATTTAACCTTATGACTGGTTTTGTGGTCCAGGGTCACATATTGAATTTACTTTCATTCCACATGTAAAGATCTCATGTGCTCCGCCCCCCCAACCTCTGCTTCAGTACAACTGGCATCCCTGCGGGGCCCCCTCTACTGGCCCTCAGGGCGTTGGGATGGTTATGCTCACATCCATCTGCTGACATGTCCGCCTGTCAGCACGTGGGTTTGTGCGTAACGCGGCGTCCTGGTCGTGGCCTGTTCCATGTGTCTGTTCCCATATGTAACGTCATAGTGAAACGACTGAAGGGGAACGTCTAGGTTACGTAGGTAACCCTCGTTCCCTGAAGGAGGGAACGGAGACGTTACCCCCAATTTCCACCGGCTGCGTTACGGCTGCGTTACGGCTCCAGCACGGCGTCGGAGTCAATAGGTTTCCATTAAAGTCAATGAGTGTATTTCCACTGAATGCGGTACAGCTGCGTTCCGACTCCGGCGATCCGCAGCCCTCCGGAGCAGGATGCCGGAGCGCTCCGCAGCACTACAGGGCAGAGTACGCAGGACAGGAAGTCGAGTGACAAAACAGAACAGCCAGAAACAAAATAAAAGATCCGTTTAATTTTCAAAATAAAATACACAGAAAAGAGAGATCGGTAGGTAATTCAGAAAATAGTTCTATCCTATACTCCTCCGGATGGAAAACTGTTCCTGGTTTGGTAGTTCTGTTTATAGAAACTACATATCGCGCGATCACACCAGAATTCGCGAGATTACATGGGGCCTCGTGACGTCAGCTGTCAGTCATGACCGCAGCCGTTCCGCAACAAATCCGGACCTGGTGGGTATTGACGGACGACGGAACACGGAGCTGTCACGCAGCGGAGCCGTTCTGCAGCCGTTACGCATCTGGTGGAAATTGGGGGTTACATCCCCTGCCACGACCCTGACGTCGCGCTGACGCCGGGCTATGGCTCGTCTCCTCAGCGAAAACCTGAATGAGTGGTGCGTGCCGCCATCTTATATACCCGTATGTACGGGGGAGTGGCTTGGCATGCAAATACCACTCGCCAATGTTCATTGGCCTTTTGAATAAGGCTCAGAGATGATTGGTCTCTCAGGCGAGTTCCCATATGTAACGTCTCCATTCCCTCCTTCAGGGAACGAGGGTTATCTACATAACCTAGGTGTTTTGCACTGCATTTACACAAATAAATTATTCTGACTGGTCCATCTCTGATGATTGTGCCATTTTAGTTTACATTCATTGATTAAAAAAAAAAAATTAAGTATAATATTTTTTGCTTGATATTGCGAGCTGTTCGGGGATCAAAAGTATCCCAATCTTACTAAAATGTTTTGAACAACACAAACTGAGGATTTAATCCAGTTCAAAACCAATACTGGACTTTGTGATCTAATTCAAAATCAGAATCTATTTTTTTTTTCTTTTGAACAAGACATTTTTATGACTTGATCCAATCCGATGGCCAAAATCCAATCAGATTACTTTTGAACAACTGACCACTGGTGAATTCTTGCTGATGATAGAACATGGAGGATTGCTGGCCCCGTTGATCTTCCATAAATGACTGTATACATTTGGGAACACAGATGGAGATTTAGATGAACTGAGCTAGGCAGATGGAATCATTGTATGCAGGCAGATGCAGCTGTAGCTTAGGTTCAAGTCCCTGCTGGAAGGTGGTGAGGAGCAAGCAATTTTGCTCTAATCGCTTAGTGGCAGCAAGAGTTCTAAACTGGAGAGCATAACAGACATTTGCCTTAGTGTCTCTGATGGCTTTGCTGAAAACTTTATTGAAACAATTGACAAAGGCATCCAGAGATTACTGGTCCTGCCTTGGCCCAAATGGTTTCAGCCCTTTTGAGTGCTTGTCCCATTAGCCAGGAAATGATGTATGAGATCTTGGCTCGCTCTGTAGTAAAGTGATATGACTGCATCTTCAGCGCCAAGAAACACTGGCAAAAAATATCCATTGCAATCCTCCACTGAGCCAGAGAAGGGCGCTGGATTGGGGACCAGAGATGATGGCAGGTGAAGTAATGGTTGTAGAAGTGATGATGGAAGGAGTAGAGAAAACTGAGGTAAGAAGAAGCCGAAGGAAAACCACAATCTTTTGGAAGGGGTCAGGAGTGCTCATACTGTGGTCAGTTTAGGGTCTGAATAATGGTGCAAAGTAAAATAGTTAATTGTACTTCACTGTGTTACTTTCAGTTGTATCATTATTATTTTTTAATTGTCAAATGTTTAGATATGGTCAAAAGTTTTGATCTTTCTTTCCAAACAGTCAAAAATCTACTCTTTCATTCTGATTATTTACTAATCAAATCTGATTATGAAATAAATGTTTTTCTCTAATAATGGTTGACTCCCTTTAGTTCCAAACTCGACTCTGGAGGGCCAGTGTCCTGCAGAGTTTAGCTCCAACTTGTCTCAAATTTCTAGCAAGTTTAGTAAGATTGATTTGCTGGTTGAGGTGTGTTTGTTTAGGGATGAAGCTAAACTTTGCTGGACAGAGGCCCTCCAGAACCAAGTTTGGATAGTCCTTTCAGAGACCATTCTTTCACACAGAATCTTTCCAAATGCAGAGGTCCATGTTGCCACTTCTCCTATTCAGTTTGCCCACTCATTTTCTATAAGGTCCAGATCAGAGGACTGGGACGGCAAAGGCAGACACTTGATTCTGTGCCCAGTGATCCATTTTTGTGTTGATTCAGATGTTGGATCCAGTGGTGGAGGTAACGAATTACAACTACTCACGTTACTGTAATTCAGTACATTTTTGGGGTATTTGTACTTTCATGAGTACAATTTTAAGTCTGTAATTTTACTTGTACTTGAGTACAAATTAACCTGAGTAATTTACTTAATTACTTTTAAAATCACAATTCGTTACAGAGTACTGTAATTTGAATTAATATTTCAACCACTGACCGACATTTCGGTAGCCAATAAAAATATCTCTTCTTAACGGACCAATGAAAAGCCTGGTATAGTATTTGAACAGGAAAAACATGTTCCGTTTATTTTTATTTATTTTTTTCCAGCACGCTATTGATAACATAATCATCACTAGAACTAGGGCTGGGCGATAACTCAAATGATATAGATATAGATTAACTCAAATGTGTAGTTCGTACATCGATTTGTTTGAATGAAATTCGGGTTTCTCTTTTTTTTTTTTTTTTTAGAATATGCAAGATGTACATAAATTTGGATCACAAACAGGGAAAGCAAACAAACAAACAAACAAACAAACTAAAAAAACAAAACAAAAAAACAATACAGTCAGGAACTAACAGATGCGCGCGTTTGTGTGTGTGCATGTGTGCATGTAAAGGTAACTGGGTGGACATGTCACAGTACATACTTTGGAAAACATACAAATAAACATACATACATAAACATGTGTAAGTCAGTACATGAAAACAAATAACATAGATATAAATAAAACATAAAATATAAATATAAAGAAATCAATCAGTGGTAAGGAGTGACTACTAATACTACAGCTACTACAACGTCTACTACTACAACTACTACTTCAACAACCACAACTACTACTACAATCTCTATTTCTACAATAACTGCTACAACTACACCCACAACTACTACTACAATTTCTACTACTACGATAACTGCTACTACTACTACATCAGCAACTTGAATAATGATAATGGTATAAATACTTGATAATAATGATAATAAGATAACAGGAGGACAAATCAGAACAGTAATAATAGTAATGATAACAAAAGTATAAGTAATAATATTAATGATAGTAATGAAGAGGTGAGGGGAGGTTGGGAAATCAGGAAGAGGACAAATAATAATAATAATAATAATAATAATAATAATGATAATTAGAAGAAAAGGAAAGAGCAGAAAAAAAGAAGAAAGAAAAATAAAAGGAGGCAATAGAAGAAAGGAACAAACAGTTGAAAAAGTAGTAGAAGAGAAGGAAAGTAGCAATGGAGGAGGAGGTTTTCTCTTTTATATCCGCCGACGCTCCTCTCTGGGCTCCAGCAGTTCCAAATGGGCTCAGCCCTCCCCCGCGCATTCACCATATTAGAAACACACTAATATACTGTATATATTTGTTTTCAGAAAGGCACGGAAAACAAATAATGGGAGCCACTAAAAGGATATGATTAGCTGCTTGTTAGCGAGTTAGCCGGACCCGATCAGCATATTTGTGTTTGCGTTCAGGGGAGCTTCAAAGGTTTCTACGTGTTTTTGCAACGTAGAGTAATGTATCACGGACATATCTCACGAATCCTTTCAGAAACAAAGTGTAGAGAGAGTGTCAGTAAGAGACTGATTGTGCAGTATAGCGAGCGTTGTTGATTATAATAGAGCTTTGTGATATTGCGAACCAAGATGAGTAACAGCTTTTAATAATGTTTAAGGAAGTTTGTAAATGAGATATTGATTTAATACAACAGCTAAATAAACAAGTTATTATTAAGTGACTTACATTGTCTGACTATAACACTACCGCCTAATTTTGCTCTATTTCGTGGTCAAAAGTAGTCTGAAACAAGGCACATCCAATTAAACTGTGTTTATGAATGAACGTGCGGTTTTTAAAGGAATCTAGTGAAATGATTCAATTTCCCATTCATAAAAACAACTACTTGCTTTATTCTGAGTGAACCAGTGGTTCAAATGAATGATATGATTCAGTCATTAAATCAGTGTCTTGCTGCCACATACTCGTTTCAGTTATTTAAATAATTTAATATTTCTGTATTCAAAATTTTATATTTTTATATACGATATAACTGCAAGAGAAAAGCATGGAAATTATATAATAATATAGCTAATAAGAATGCGGAACTGGTGGAAAGTGATCACTGATGCAGTTGCAATGTAGGCTATATTACAAAATATATGGTGCCCATATGTTGTGGAAAAGCTGGGATTTCTTTACAAGCTAAATGACGTAGGGGGAAAAAATCTATTCAAAACGTAAATCGGATTTGTTGTGAAAAAAATCGGGGATTTTATTTTTAGGCCATTTCGCCCAGCTTTAACTAGAACATGTAAATCCATCATCATTGTAATACAGACAGTATTAATTAATTACTAATTTGTTTATTTGTTCTTATTTCATTGCTTACTGTCTACTTGTTTTAATATCTTAAATATATATATTATTATAAAACGGTTAGTTCCATTCCTCAATTCTGATTGGTCAGCAGCTGTGTCGTATTCATGATACGGCACTGCTATGACCGCTTCACTCAACGGTTTTGTGTATCATTGAACCCCCTTAGCAACCACCCTTAGCAACGTAAACACAGCTGCAGCAGTTAGGGACTACTTTTTACAGCGGAAGGCAGTTAATGATTTTACTTTATGAAAATGTACAACTCAATATATATAAATTAATATATATTTTTGATTTTAATATTTTTATTGTGTGGTAACCGTTTTATAAAAGCAATAAGGTATTTGAGGCCGTGCTGTATCATGAATAAATCACATAAGTGATTTATTCATGATACAGCACGGCCTCTCGTACCTTATTGCTTAAGTAAGGCATACTGTTGTTGTTTTTTTCTTATTGTAAGTGTTATGTAATGAATGAAAAATATATAGGGTGATTAACCTATAATTTCATTTGTATAATTCTTCTATGATTTTTTCCCCCGGAGGAAACAGCCATCTAAGATTGATCAGTACCATGACATCATAAAAGCAGCGTGTGCTTTATTGTCTGGATCTTGTCTGATTCAGCAATTATGGATAATACAATACATACCACCAGCTAAAAAGTAATTAGTACTCTGAGTAGTTTTTATGAAGAGTAATTTGTACTTTTACTTACCGGTAATTACTTTTTTAACACCAGTACTTTTACTTGTAATTGAGTACAATTTCAGCAATGTAACGGTACTTGTAACTGAGCATAAATTTTTAGTACTCTTTCCACCACTGGTTGGATCATTGTCTTGAAGGAAGATCAGACAGATCTTCCAGGCAGATTGGAGTTTATTGGAATGCCTATAATTGCCCTGACAGTGGGAATGTGGATTTTCAAAGATTTAGAAATATTCTTACAGCTGCTTTCTATTTTGTGAAGCCTAATAACCTTTTGCTGTACTTCAGAACTATATTCTTTGTCTTTACTCATCTTGATGCATGATTAGGTGAATTGCCATGGCTGGATAATTTCATGTTTGTAGTCTCTCTGGTGTGCTGAAAAAATGTATACATAACTGACAAAATGCTATTTTATTCATAAGAGTTTTTATAGGGGTGCTAATAATTGTGGTCAGCGTGTACTGGAGAAAAACAAACACTTTAAAACATTTTAAGGTGAGACACTGCAAAACGCTGTTTTCATGGACCTGTCAAGTTTGAGATTTTGGCCTTTTTGGTTTTTCATAGCATTTTTTTCAGACTAGTAAAAAGAAAACATCTAAGAGACACTGTTAAGTGTTTAATTTATAGCACTTTATCTATTTTTGTCAATAGATTTCAATTACAATCCATATTTTTAAAGGCTTTTTTCACAAAATTAGTTTCTCTTACACTGAGCCATACATCTCCACTTCAGTAGCACTAACTAGTGATGTGACATTTGACACCGAAGCTTCGAAGCTTGTTTCAAAAAAACGAAACATCTCACAGTGAAGCACTGTACCGGAGCTTGATTCGTTTTGTCCATAACCACGTGACCTGTGACGTCCGAAGCTTCGTTTTCGCGCACAACCACGTGACTGCTTCATTCTGATTCAAATAACGCGAACCCCTTGTGCAAGTATCAAGTGTCATTCAATTTTTGTTAAGAATAAATCATAATACGAATAAATATGTACATGTGTAGTTTTGTGCATATCCATTTTGTAGTTATCCTTGCTTCACAAGCACTTCTAATTAATACTAATATTAGTCAAAATTATTCTTAATTTACTTTGAACATATATGCCTACATGAACCATGCTTATACTTGTATCATTTTATTAAAACGTTTATTTACAGATCAATTCGAGTAAAATTACTGTTTTTCTGACATAGCACAAATTGATGTGTTTGATGAAACTGTCCAAAATCGCTTTAAGATCTGAGACGCGAAAGCAACTTTTTCCACCTTTGTCCACAAGATGTCATTAGTGTGCAACATGTTGAAAAGCTTCGAGTAACGAACCTTTTTATGATACAGTTGATGGGAAAGCCTCGGTGCTTCGAAAAGCTTCATTTTCCCATCACTAGCACTAACACACACCAAACTTTGCATTTTTATTCCAGTCTATATCATATATATATATATATATATATATATAGTCACGGGTGAAGATTCACACGACAAGGTTAGCTGAGTTAACAACCCCGGAGGGTGGATTTATGAACAGAAATACTTTAGAAAGTGCAGGTGCGGCGTGACGTGAGGCTGGTGCGGCTTGACTGTGATGTGCTCTTCGCGTTGTCGAAAGTGGGTGGCCAGGGGGTGCTCCAGTGAGGGCTGCCGTTCACTCACTGCTTTCTGTAGAGAAAAAACCATAGGTTAGTCGCCGTTTGGTCCAGCTTGAGACTCAAATCTGTCTGATTGAGCGAGACGGTGGATTATAAAGCCAGGCTGCTGATTAGGAAGCAGCGGTGACTGATCAGCGGTGATGAGGAAGTGCAGGTGTAGATCGTTTGTTCCCAGGGCGACGCTGATGAGTCCGGAGACACTCATCACAATATATATATATATAAAGTTTTTTCAGAGGGATTTGTTCATATATAATTTGCTTGATTTTATACATTTTATTCCCCCCAAAATTTAAAAAAATATATTGTTTTCTGTCTGTTATAGGTTTGTTCTAAATTATGAAGTGACAAAATGTCTCCAAAATTCACTTTGTAAAAACTAGTGGTGGGCATAGATTAATTTTTTTAATCTAGATTAATCTAGATTAAATCTTGAAATTAATCTAGATTAAAATGGCTAATTTGAATTCTGCTGAAGGCATTCAGAATATGTGTGCTAAAATAATGACTAAAAGTAAGTCTTTGAGAACGGGTTTCTCAAGCCAGGTGGCGCATTAGATCAGGCGCTCATCTCCTGTTTCCAAAATGCATTACAAACTGCTTGACAATTGCATTTACAACCCAATTAACTATACAAACTTGTGTAACCAAGTACTTCTGCGCAAAAGGCTGTGCGACGTGCGCGTTCCAGTAAAATACACAGACG
The DNA here is from genome assembly GCF_049309525.1 of Garra rufa. Classification (NCBI taxonomy): domain Eukaryota; kingdom Metazoa; phylum Chordata; class Actinopteri; order Cypriniformes; family Cyprinidae; genus Garra; species Garra rufa. The sequence goes on along the minus strand of NC_133375.1, from coordinate 5,476,166 downwards.
CGCGGGTATGGATAGCCTATCTGCGTTCATCTTCCAATAAACTGCGTTGCTTTTAGAAGCGTCAATTCAGTTGTTGCATATAGTTTAATGTCTTTATTTCGGGATTATCAAAGTAAATTATAACTCAAACTTGAGATTTTACTGGGGCACAGCAGATTTTCACTGGGGCACGTGCCCCAGTAAAAAGGGTATAGCAATGCACGCACCTGCCCTGAAGCGGCTTCATAACTGCATCCATGTCTGCGCGTCTCATTTGTGGTCATTTCACAGAAGTTGAAGACTCGTTCTCGCCCCCTACAGTGCAATTCAACTAGATATACGTCATCCGCGCTAAAATATCAAAGTGAAAGTCATCATACCTTGCGTAGTTTAGACCCAGCTCCCAACCCAACTTTGAGAATAGATTAATGGCGATATTTTTTTTATCGCGCGATATGAGTCTCACGTTAACGCAGCACGTTAACGCCGATAACGGCCCACCACTAGTAAAAACATTAATTTTGAAACTGACTTCATACACTGTTTAGATTTTTTGTACCAGAAATGTATGCAAATTAGCACATATTTCATTAAATAATGCCTCATTTGCATATTTAGACCCAACATTTTGAAAACTTGTAATAATTTTTTTTTTGCAATTATCAATGTAATCACTTAACTGGGTAAGTAAGGTGCTAACTATTAGTTTTTTTATTTTACCCTATTCACCTGCAGTGTCTCCCCTTAAAACACAAAATTATTGTGATGTGTAAATACAACATTTGATTTGATCAACAAAAAACATGCAACATTTTAGTTGAGTAATTTTAACAATTTATTCAGTTAATCAGAAGCAAACAATGCATATCTTCCAACAGGTATTGACCTCTATACATGGACAAGTGCATGTACAAATATAAGATGCAAAATTCAATATAAGAAACAAAATACCTTGTTCTCTTTGCTTTATTTAAAAATGCTTTGTTTTAGCGATAAAAGAAAGTCTCAGATGCAAAACCTTTTTGTATTCAAGATATTTAGCTGTGTCGTTAATAATTAGTATGCAGTGTAGTCCAGGTTGGGTCCAAAAACAGTTTAGATTTATTTTAATCCAAATAAGTGCACATTACTTCATCATTGGAAATTATTTTCCAACAGCAACGTAAGTACACTTAACAGTGGGGTCTGTTGGATGAAACACGTTAAATGTGCATGTTTTGTAATTATATTTCACAATGCAGCCTTTAGTCCTGGAAGCCACTCAGCCCATCCTATAACAAAAACCACACGACTTCAGAGGAAATGTCTTGACATAAACTGTAAAACCTACAACATGCTGTTCATAATCACATAAATTTCAATTTATCCCTCAGCTTGTAAACATGAATGTTTCTGAAAAATGTGTTTAAAATACAGCACACGACCCCAGGTTTAAAAGAGAAATGTTAAAATTTATAATTAATGCAATTAGCTATACTTCGGAGTGCTTCGGACTTAAGTACATTTATATGTAAGTTCAGAATTACTTGTTTTATCTTGAAATATGCTTATAAATGTACATGTACTGAATAGCATTTACTGTAAACTAAAATTTCTATTAGAATGTAATTTAATTCTATTAAAATGTAATTTAGGTAAGACAAAAAAAAAACTAAAGGACAAGATGAAATTAATAAAGCAATTAAAGATGAGTTTATTTGATTTTCTAAAGTTTCAGCAGCAGTTAGGATGTTAAATGTCTTACGCATCAATGCAGCAATGCATTCGTCGGGAGAGCAGGTACATCTGAGACATTCCCTGTTTGTCCAAGTGCTTCTGATTGGATGCTTGGAGTTATCTTAGCAATCAACACAGTGTTTTGCTCCTGTTTAAATTCAATCGAAACAAGAGTTGTTAAGAAGAAATGCAGTGTTTATTTACCTAGTGTTCATACACCATCTTTTAAATATGTAGTATGATGAGTGGATGTGTCTCATTGCTATAACTGAATATTTTCTGTTCTTGAGTATTTGACATGAAATATACTTAATGTAAACAATTTCCAGAAAGAATTAAAAATATTGTTATGTGTTTTTATTTACCTTGTTTTAGAAGGTCAGTGAAGCAGGCAGAATCACTTAAAGAGAAAAAGGCAAAAATTACCAAAACCAAGGCCAAAGATTTCTCTCTTTGTATCGTGACATTGCTTTGCTCAGTAAAAAAGAACACCGATCATCTCTTCCTCTTTACTAGTTATTATAGCACAAAATAAACATGAATGAACATCAAAAGCTATCTTGTTTAAACTGTAAAAAAAAAAAACATCAATACACACAATTTTTCAAGTTCAAGTCCACCAACATTAATCTAGTCTTCTGTCTGATTTGTTTATCAGACAAAAATGGCAGATTCTGCATTATGATTGCTCAAATCGCATGTCAATCGAACTCCCTGCAATGATTATGTTGCTACCAAATATTAAGGAACTGTTTTCCCACTTCAGAGCTGATTTTTACCTTGAACTAATCTCTTACTAGGATAAAGGCAGCCATATCAGGCCCAGCACAGCAAACATGATTTCAGGACAACCCACAAAGAAACATACAGTGAGGGGAAAAACTATTAGATCCCCTGCTGATTTTGTATGATTGCCCACTGACAAAGAAATGATCAGTCTATAATTTGAATTATAGGTTTATTTGAACAGTGAGAGACAGAATAACAACAACAAAATCCAGAAAAACGCATTTCAAAATAGTTATAAATTGATTTGCATTTTAATGAGTGAAATGCATATTCGACCCTTTTGCAAAACATGACTTAGTACTTGGTGGTAAAACCCTTGTTGGCAATCACAGATGTCAGGTGTTTCTTGTAGTTGGCCACTAGGTTTGCACACATCTCAGGAGGGATTTTGTCCCACTCCTCTTTGCAGATTCTCTCCAAGTCATAAGGTTTCAAGGGCTGATGTTTGGCAACTCAAACATTCAGCTCCCTCTACAGATCCAGCCATTCCAGGACCTTATTGTGTTTCTTCTTGAGCCACTCCTTTGTTGCCTTGGCCATGTGTTTTGGGTCATTGTCATGCTTGAATACCCATCCACGGCCTATTTTCAATGAGGGAAGGAGGTTCTCACCCAAGATTTGACAATACATGTCCCTTTTAATGCGGTGCAGTGGTCCTGTCCCCTTAGCAGAAAAACACCCCTAAAGCATAATGTTTCCACCTCCATGTTTGAAGGTAGGGATGGTGTTCTTGGGGTCATAGGCAGCATTCCTCCTCCTTCAAACACGGCACTATGAGTTGATGCCAAAGAGTTGGATTTTGGTGTCATTTGACCACAACACTTTCACCCAGTTCTCCTCTGAATCATTCAGATGTTTAAACTTCAGACAGGCCTGTACATATGCTTTCTAGAGCAGGAAGACCTCGTAGGCCCTGCAGGATTTCAGTCCTTCACTGCGTAGTGTGTTACCAATTGTTTTCTCGGTGACTATGGTCCCAACTGCTTCTGAGATCATAGACAAGATCCTCCTGTGTAGCTCTGGGCTGAATTCTCTCCGTTCTCATGATCATTGAAACTCCAACGAGGTGAGATCTTGCGTGGAGCCCCCAGACCAAGGAGATTGACAGCTATTATGTGTTTCTTCCATTTGTGAATAATCACACCACCTATTGTCACCTTCAACCAAGCTGATTGGCGATGGTCTTGTAGCCCATTCCAGCCTTGTGTAGGTCTAAAAGTTAATTTCTGGCTGAAGTAAAATTTTCATCTCAGTTTTTATTATTCTTTTAAATGAGACAAATCTGCTATTAAAGGAACACTCCACTTTTTTTGGAAATAGGCTCATTCTCCAACTCCCCCCGAGTTAATAAGTTGAGTTTTACCGTTTTGAAATCCATTCAGCCGTTCTCCTGTTCTGGCGATATCACTTTTAGCATAGCTTAGCATAGATCATTGAATCCTATTAGACCAATAGCATCACGTTCAAAAATGACCAACGAGTTTCCATATTTGTCCTATTTAAAACTGGACTCTTCTGTAGTTATATCGTGTGCTAAGACCGGTGGAAATGCAAAGCTTCAATTTTCTATAGGCTGATAAGATTAGGAACTACACTCCCATTCCAGCGTAATAGTCAAGGAAGTTTGCTGCCGTAATATGGCCGAAGCAGGAGCAGTAATACCACGCAGCACATGTGCAAATGCTAAACTAGCTGGGAACTCATTTCTGATAATACTCCGCCTGCTTCGGCCATATTACGGCAGCAAACTTCCTTGACTATTACGCCGGAATGGGAGTGTAGTGTGTGTGTGTGTGTGTGTGTGTGTACCTGGTATTCATCACGTTATGGGGACCAAATGTCCCCACAAGGATAGGAATACCAGTAGATTTTGACCTTGTGGGACATTTCTCAGGTCCCATGAGGAAACAGGCTTATAAACCATGCACAATGAGTTTTTTTGATGAAGTAAAAGTGTGCACAATCTCCTGTGAGGGCTAGGTTTAGGTGTAGGGTAGGTGTAGGGCCATAGAAAGTACGGTTTGTACAGTATAAAAACCATACGCCTATGGAATGTCCCCATAAAACATGTAAACCCAACATGTGTGTGTGTGTGTGTGTGTGTGTGTGTGTGTGTGTGTGTGTGTGTGTGTGTGTGTGTGTGTGTGTGGTGAGTCCTTTTAAGGTGGAATGAGAGACAGCTGGTGATTGTAACTGGAGGATTGGTGACAATGAGCAGGTGGGCAGCAAGAGGGATGATGGGAAATGTTCTGATTAGGTGACAGAACTGGTGACCGTGATGGTTACAATGTGCCCTGCGATTATTAAACTATGCTATTCTATGACAATGTAATTTACACTATTGACTTTTATGGATTTTAACAAGAAAGCACAAGAAACAGGTGAATCAAATAATGTTCAGAAAATTTTTATTTTAAGAAATATAATATCATTTGGGCTCATTTAAGTGTCTTCTATGAGAGATTTGTGTGGAGACAGGGGATTGTCTCTAAATGTCTGAATTTGTTTTTATCTATTTGCACACATTATTTGAACTATACTGTATAGCTGTGTGTTACGATCAGGGCTATCCCAAGCATGGAGGCAAGTTCATTGTCAAACTCCAAAATTAGATTATTTTTCATTATTTAAAAAAAAAAAAACACCTTTATTTTATTTGAAAAGGTTAGTAATTTTATTTTATTGACAAAAGTTTTTAACTTGTCCTGTATATTTTTTAATTCGATCAGATAACATTTTAAGCTGTCATATGGTAATGTTACAACAGGAGTTCTCAACTCTGGCCCTCGAGGTCCATTTTCCTGCAGAGTTTAGCTCCAACCCTAATCAAACACACCTGAACAAGCTAATCAAGCTCTTCATCATTACTAGAAAAGTTACAGGCAGGTGAGTTTGATCAAGGTTGGAGGTAAACTCTGCAGGAAAGTGGACCTCGAGGGCCAGAGTTGAGAACCTCTGTGTTACAACATGCCCCTCAGATGTTACAATGTACCCCACCTACAGGGCATGTTTCACTTCCTTTCTTTTGAGGTAAATAACAGAAAACGTATACAATGTAATTCTGAAACAAAGTGATATATTTGTACTAGACAAGTGTGAAATTAATGTGGATAAAAAATTATACTCTGAACCCCACATGAATTTACACAAACTGAGACATTCAAAAAGTGTACATTCTGAAGCAGGACATGATGCCTTCCCTCCAGAAACTAGGCAGAATGGCAGTTTCCACATGATGACGATCCCAAAAAACAGTGAGTGTACTCAATTTGTGCTTCATTTTGAAATTGTTTTGTTGTAAACATGCACCTAACAACACCAGATGTTTCCTGATACTTCTCAATATAAGATTGTGACTTGCATGTTCAATAGCTAATGTCATGATCTTTAATGCAAGTCAGTGACCCCTGTGACCTTAAAATTTCTATGCTCAATATATACAGTGCCTTGCAAAAGTATTCATACCCCTCATTTTTTTTTCACATTTGTTTTGTTGCAGAATTATGTTAAACTGCTTTAAATTACTTTTTTCCCACATCAATCTACATCTCATACACCATAATGACAAAGCACAAAACAGGTTTGTAACAACTTTGCAAATTTATTAGAAATAAAAAAAACTGAAAAGATCCCGTTGCATAAGTATTCATACCCTTTTCTGGGACACTCAAAATTTAGCTCAGGAGCATTCATATTGCTTCTAGATGTTACTACACTTCGAGTGGAGTTAAACTGTGGCAAATTCATTTGAATGAGTATGATTTAGAAAGGCACACACCTCTCAGAAAAAGTCTAACAGCTGAAAATGCATACCAGAGCAAAAACCAAGTCCTGAGGTCAAGATAACTGCCTGTAGAGCTCAGTGACAGACTTGCGTTAAGGCAATGATCTAGGGAAGAGTTCAGAAAAAAAAAAAAAAACTGCTGCATTGAAGGTTCACAGAAGCATGTAGCCTCCATTATCCATAATCCCTGCTGAAAAAAACAGCATATGCTGGTTAGGTAGGTTTTGGTGCTGGGATGCTGGTTTTAGCTGGTTTATGCTGGCCATTTGCTGGTTTATGCTGGTCCTTTGCTGGTTTATGCTGGTCCTTGACCAGCAACATGACCAGCATAAACCAGCAAAGGACCAGCAATAACCAGCTAAAACCAGCATTCCAGCACCAAAACCTACCTAACCAGCATATGCTGTTTTTTTCAGCAGGGATGGAAGACGATTGGAACAACTAGGACTCTAGAAAATGTCTGCCAGCCCCCATCCAAGCTGACAGAGCTTAAGAGGTGAAAAGGTGAGGCAAAGAATGGCAGATAATTGCCAAATGCAGATGTGCAAAGCTTGTCACATCATACCCAAAAAGACTTGAGGCTGTAAAGGTGCTTCAACTATGTACTGAGTTAAGGGTATGAATACTTATGCAATGTACTTATTTCAGTGTTTTATTTTTAATACATTTGTAAAATTTGCAAATCTGGTTTTTGCTTTGTCATTATTATGGTGTATGGAGTGTAAATTGATGTGGGAAAAATAATTTAAAGCAGTTTAACATAATGCTGCAACAAAACGTGAAAAAATGAAGGGGTATGAATACTTTTGCAAGGCACTGTATATACATATATATAAAATAACTAAATAAGTATGGTGTTTCTTTTATAAATATTTCCGTTACTCTGAATGGCAATGGACATTATTTCACCCATATTTTGGCATTTATTTTCACAAAAGTTAAAGTTGAAACATTGATGTATACACTTGCATTAAACATTTCTCCCTTGTGCTCCATAGGAAAAGACAGTGAAAATAAGTAAATTAAATAATAGCTTTCATGACCATGAAACTTAACTTTGACCTTTAATTTGTGCTCTAACTGACATAACATAGTGCCCTTCTTCAATATCATTGTGCAATTCAGCGAAGTGCACTTCACAGTTTACTGTATCAACTGCAGTAGGGTCTTACTGTGTCAAAAAATAATGTTATTGAACTGCAACACCATGACACAGGATGATTTATTAGACTTCATGTGTCACAGGGAGTCAGACTGAGACGTGCGGATCCATTCGCAGCATTTATTCAAACAAACAAACACAAAGGGTAAAGCAGAAATCGTGGTCAAAAAACAGGCAGAAAGGTTGGGGCTGGCAGCGAGAATCAAAACACGGGGAGGAGTCCAGGAATCAAACACAGAGAAAACAAACACGGAAAGAAACGCTCGGAAATAATGACCAGATGGAACAATAAAGGTGCGTTCCATTCGACCGTAAGTGGACTGCGAAGTGGACTTCACAGGGTATTCCGCCATCTTAAGTGAGATTCCAAACCGAAGGGAGCGAACATGTTCAGTTCGAAGGGCACTGCGAACGGCATAGGGAATAAGGGAACATCAGTACTTCACTTCACAGGAAGTGGACGGGGAAAATTACCCAACTGTCATTGCGCACCGCGTCACCAGTTAGAACAAACGATGGAGCAGAGCCTTTAAAGTTTTTTAAAGGCTCTGCAATGGAGCGGTTGCAATAAATGTTGTTATTATTATACAAATTAGAGTGTTTCTGAATGGTTATGGTGATTCATGTTATATTTGCATATTGTATTGTATGAATGAAAGTAAAACCGGCAAGGTGAGGCTCTATCATGTTTTATTTTGTTTTATTTAACATTACCACAAGATACTTAAATATAGGCTGCGTGTTGGAAAGAAAGTGTGCGAGATAAGACCACTACAATCTATTAACGGTCTAAACATATACATTTTGACTATATTTATTATATACATAAGTTTATATGTATTTTATATGTATTTAAATCTTAAAGTAAAATAAATTACAATATTTATTTATGTTATATCATAAAATGCGTGACCCTGCCGTTGATTTGCTTTGATGACGTTCCAGGGTATTCCAAATGAGCGATTATTGTCAGCGAAGTCCACTTCAACGGATATACCGTGCTAAGGGAGTAGGGAGCAGTGAACACTGCGTAGGGACCCTGTCGATCGGAACGCACCTTAAGACTTCGCCGAGTGGCTGTGTGTGTGAGAAGCTTAAATGCAGTCAGTGTGATGAGGTGCAGCTGTGAGCGGTAATCAGTAAAGTGAGAGCAGGTGAATGCAGTGATTAGTGCAGTGGCTTGTGGGGAATGAAGTCCATGAAGTGTGGTGCAAGAGTTCATGATGACAGGATAGACCAGATACGTGACATCATGAATTTGCCCAAATTATTCATTTTAAAAGAAATTATTAATATTATTATAAGGCGTACAGCTAAAGTACTTTTTTTTGCCAACATATTGTGGCAAAAACATGGAAATAATCTGTCATTTTTATCCTATTGTTTACTGTATTTATTTGTTCCGGCCAGTGTCATTAGCTGTGTTTCCATCCACCTATTTTCATGTGCATTTTGGAATATCGCATAAAAAATCTCTGAATGGAAACGCGAAAAATGCGAATAAATCCTGAAAATGCGCATAAAAACGTATGCGCACAACTAAGTAGGATAATTTTTTTAATCCGATAAGAAAAATGTGCATAAACTACGCTGGAAACACTTTTACCGAATAAATTCCTCCATGCGCATTAAATAAGTCATGTGACTTTGCACGCTGGAACGGGACAATTTGACTAACCAGTGGACCCATCTTGTTGCACAGCATCAGAAATGTTGTTTTGGTCATTCTGAAATGTTTCCTGCGGTCGTTTTGATTATTTTATAGAAATAAAAATCATTTAGTTCAGTTACCGAACACAATTAAAAACTGAACGCGGCTGCTCAATGCAGTGTGCCTAGCAACAGTCGCATCCGCGCCGCGGTATGAGTCCGATTTCATTTATCACATGAGGAGTGAGGTGAGAAAGGCAAGACGTTACCGAAAGATTTAGTTTTAAACGTATTTTGTATTTTAAAAAGGCCTGTTGACTGTTTTCGTTTATCTAAGGTGATTTTGGAAGCTCATTGGAAGAACATTTGTTCTTATTTATTTGGTTCCACTGTGTTTGCTAATTTTCAGTAGGTCTATTTTTTATAATTAAACTTTGTGGAATTTAACGGTTATTCATTTATTTTTGTTAATAAATTAATAATTCTACGTTTAAAATAGACTAAGTGAGTTTGTCATAGCCTACTGTTTTGTTGTTGTCAATCAATTGACGCCGAACTGCCGCTAAATCGAAAGTAAAAGTAAAATGCTTACGGACATTTACAAGCTTTTAAAAGCGAAGAAAAGCGTGGAAACGAGAGAAAACTATCCCTCAACCTTTTCCCTCGGTGATACCGGTACTGCCCGTGTTGTCACATGTCAATTAACCGGTGGGGAAATCTGAAAATTGTTATTTTCATGACTCCTCCTAGTTTATTTTTTTTGGGGGGATATTCACTGCAAATTTATCAGGAAGTGACGATTTTGTTCTCTTTCTCTCGTTGGATGGAAACGGTGATTTATGCGCAAATGTTTTATGCAATGTTCCAGCTTTGCACATAAGTTAAATCGCATTTTTGGATGGAAACGTAAGTTAGCTATTGTGGGTTTTGGTTATTTTGCTGTTTTGGGCTGTAAGTAGGGTGACCATACGTCCTCTTTTACCCGGACATGTCCTCCTTTTTGGCTATAAAATTATGTCCGGGGGGATTTTGTAAAATATCATAAAATGTCCGGGTTTTTTTTTTTTTACCTCATTTCACTGACCGTCATTAATTCAACACTTTAAATGCAGCCACTTCCCAACGGCATTATTCTGAGGTACCTGCAGGTATGAACTGGCCATCGGGAGCACCGGGACATTCCCAGTGGGCCGATCACCATATTAGTATGGGGTTATTTTTGTTTCTTTATTATTCAAACAAACATACTGTGTTTGAGAGTAAAACTAATTATTTTGTAATTAAAAAATAAAAGTTTGCAAAAAAAGTCTTCTTAAATCTCAAAAATAAAGAAATTGATAACAAAATTATTTGCAGTGCATGTAAATTTTTTTACAATCTTTATTTTTCTTTGTGCACTTCAAACGCTTTTCATCGCGAAACCACAAAAGTTGCTCTCTTTTCTGCTGTCTTTTTTTGCGGGTCTAAATTTTTTGTTTGCGAGTTGAAAAGTTTTGCTTGCGAGTAAAGCTGTGTCTCAGTGGGCGGTCTCTACCTACCAGGATGAAAGGCCTTTTTCTATTGGTCACTCTCGATTGAAGTGACCACGCCCACTACGTTTCCCCGGCCGCTGCTGCCGCAGTCAGTCTGACTGAGGAGCCAGTGAGTGAGGTTCTATCAGCCATGGCGAACAAAAGGGTGTTTACTGAGGAAGATAACTAATTTAACGTCTTAAACTGAGTGACAAGTGAATTTATGTAGGCTCTCTTCTCATCCTCACC